>NC_036452.1:0-2500 GCF_002775205.1 Xiphophorus maculatus
GGCCCTGAAGGCAGGCCCTGAAGGCAGGCCCGGAGGGACAGCCCGAAAATTCGGCCCCGATTTCGGGTCTAACGAGGCCAGGTTTCGCCAATTAGGCTCGATTGGAAGCCGATCATCAGGAGCTTCCCTGATTGGACGCCCTGAATGGGACCAGGTGTTGCCAATTAGGCTTGATCGGGGGGGCGGGGGGGAAGCACGCCTGCATATATAGCTGGGCTGCGGAGGTGCCCTGCTTCTCAGTTGCTATCTGACCCTCGCGGAGTGATGACGGCTTCTAAGTTTAAAAATCGTTGCCCTGTTTGCCAGAGCAAATCTTGGCGCCTGCGGAGCCACTTGGATGACGTTCATAGCGTCAGGAACGCCCAGGAGCGAAGGATCCTGTTGGCGTTTGCCAGAGGGCGAGTGAGTGTCCGCGGAATGAAGTGCCCCCGTCCGCGGATGCGCTTACCCCCCGTAAGCGCATCCGCGGACGGGGCACCCCGTCCAGGGTGGCGCAGCACCTCCAAGACGCTCACCGTGATCTGGGTGCCAAGGAGAAGAGGCGGCTTTTGAGGAAGCTCCAGTGGCGCAAAACGCTGAGGCAGGTGAGAGAACTTCGGGCCTCGGGTCCCGACCCGCCCTTAGCCACCAGCTTGGACCTGGACGGTTCACGGGGCAGGGAAGAAGCCGCCGCCTCCGCTTCCCCGCCTCCCCCCCCTACTCTTTCCCCTCCCTCGCTGGCTTCGGACGTGGTGCAGGGGCGAGGTCTTCCCGGCCGACTGAGCCCCACTCCTCCCCGTTCGACCTCGGCGGACTCCCCGCCACCAGAGCCGGAGCCATGTCTTCCCGGCGGGCTTGGCACCAGTGCCGACGTGCCAGCCGCGGACTCGGTGGTCGTCGAGGAGGAGGAGATTGCCGGAGGGCCGGAGATCGGGGACGAACCGCAGGCGGAGCTGACTGGACTGCCGGAGATAAGGGACGAACCGCAGGCCCCGTCCTCCAGCACGGTTAGTAAGCTGATTACATTTCCTCCAGTCATCCGTTGCTACCTGCAGGAATATAACCGGCATCTGACCGGGGCTATACGCTCGCGAAAGCATGTTGAAAATGTTAAATCAAAGATGGGTCGAATTGTTGCATTCCTCAGCTACATGAGCCGTAGTAAGACCGCCCTGGGCTCCTGGCGCTTCTTGGATGACGCCGGACGCATACTTGCCTGGCCCGCTGAACTCAGCCGTCAGCAGAAGGCCGTGACTACCGTTAAGGTTTACCTGGTAAACACAACCCAATTCCACGTATACTTCATGGAGACGCCTCCGAGAAGCTCCAGGCTGTCAAAGCGGCAGCTCGTGTCGGTGATGCGAGCTCTGAGGTCGGCCACGTGCCAAATCGGAACGCAGGTGGTGCTTCGGCAGATCAAGGTCAAGTCTGAGAAGCTCCAGCGATCCGTAACGCCCCAACTTCTCTGCAGATGCCTCAAACAATCTCAGAGCTGGATCCCCAGACTCTTGCTGAGCTGCTCGCAAAAGAAGCACGACGTGGGAGCGAGACATCTGTTGTACGGTTTCATTGTCCTTTACCTTACTTCTCTCTACGGCCATCGGGCCGGCGTCATGACCAACCTTACCACCGAAGAGGTCCTGGAGGCAACAAGGGGATCCAGCTCTCGCTCTCCGGGGGTCGTACTCAATGTAAGTCTGCACCCACTAACATGGCGGCTGCTGCTGCTGCTGCTGCATCCAGCATCCAGCCATTTAACATTTATCTCCCCGTCTTCAGGTAAAAAACCATAAGACTGCACGGGTGTTTGGCTGTGCTCAGGTGTTTCTGACCCACGAGGAACTGGGCTGGATCCAGCGGTGGATGGAGATCCGGGCTCTGCTACGCCCTCGGTGCGATCTGGTATTTTTCAATACCAACCACGGGCAAGTGAAAAACATCACCCTGTTCGCGAGGAACGCGTGGGCAGCCATGCTACTGCCAGGCAGACCCTCCCTTACCGACATCAGGACCGCGGTCGCAACGATGGTAAGTTATCCACAGCAAACAGCATAACCACCATCCGACCCCTGCCTGCCTGCCTGCCTGCCTGCCTGCCTGCCTGCCCGCCCTCTGACTCTCTGCCCCCCTCTCTCTCTCTCTCTCTCTCTCCCCTCACAGTGCAGGAACACCCACTCCAGTGAGGTCCGGACGCAGCTGTCCCGGGTAATGTGTCACGACACCCGCACGGCCGACCGATTCTATGCGATGCAGCTGGATGTCTGCCAGATGGCGGAGATGAGGCGCAGATTTGCCCAGTGCATGGGAGAAGAAGCTGCAGAAAGTTCACAATAAACTTTGAATAATGCACCAGAATGTGTCATGTCTCTTCATTGTGTGGGGGGTGGGTGGGTGGGGTTCCAATCCCGGCCAACGGGGCCCGCGGATCGGTCCGCACCTCTGGTAATCTGAGCTGGGCTCAGAACCGACCCGGAGAACCGCCAGGCCCATCAGAAGGACCGAGGAGACTCACAGGAGCGGC
>NC_036452.1:312500-389272 GCF_002775205.1 Xiphophorus maculatus
AATCCGGCAGACAGAGTAGGCAGGATGGCCATCAATATCACGGGTGGGAGGAGGGGGCTTGGAAGGGGGGCAAAGGTGCTGGTCTGGACGGGTTTTATCTGGGAGACGTGGAACGTGGGATGAATGCGAAAGGAGGCTGGGAGGCGGACGGCTGATGAATGATGGATTCTATCACAAACGGATTGATGAACCTGGGAGAGAGCTTTTTGGACATAGACTTTAACGGGACATTCCAAGAGGACAACCAAACCTGTTGACCTGGAACATAGGTGGGCGCAGGGGCCCGTTTCCGGTCCGCCAGACGTTTGTTCTGCGCAGCGGTATTGTTCAGGGCATGGATGGTGTTCCTCCAGACCTTCTGACATCGGCGGATGTGGTGGCGGACTGAATTGACTGCGATCTCGTCCTCATCAGAAGGAAGTAATGGAGGTTGATAACCTAGAGAGACCTCAAAAGGGGACAGGCCAACAGCAGTAGAAATATGGCAGTACTCTACCCAGGGGAGAAACTGGCTCCAGTCAGCCGGATTAGTAGAAGTAAAACAACGAAGGGTTGTTTCCAGTTCCTGATTCATCCTCTCTGATTGCCCATTGGTCTGCGGGAGGAATCCCGATGTTAATGACACCTTAGCGTGAAGGGACCTACAGAAGTTCCTCCACACTTGGGATATAAACTGGGGACCTCGGTCTGATAGTATCTCGAGTGGAGTGCCATGTAGGCGGAAAACATGTTTCACTAGGAGTTGGGCTGTCTGGAAGGCAGTAGGTAACTTGCGAAGGCGGACTAAATGGCAAGCTTTAGAAAAAAGGTCAATTATGGTTAAGAATGGTGGTCAAACCCCTTGATGGTGGGAGTCCGGTCACGAAGTCAACAGAGATGTGAGACCACGGGCGTTTGGGTATGTGAAGGGGTTGAAGGAGACCGGAAGGAGGTTGGCGAGACAGCTTATTCCTTGAACAAACTGTGCAGGCCATAACATACTCTCTCACATCTTTGTGGACCGAGGGCCACCAGAATCTACGTTTGATAACAGAAATAGTCTGACTAATACCAGGGTGACCTGAGAACTTAGATGTGTGGATCCACTGAATAAAACGGGCTCGGATGGAAGTGGGTACATAGATCTTACCAGGAGGACATGAATCGGGCGCTGGCTCAGATTGTTGGGCCTGTATGATTAAGTCCTCAATCTCCCAGGTGACGGCTGCAACGTTGCAGCTGGGAGGGGTCTTAACGGAGTCGTCCGGGGAATGGATACGGGACAGTGCGCCTGGCTTAATGTTACAGGAACCTGGGCGAAAAGAGATGGAGAGGTTAAACCTCGAAAAGAACAAAGACCAGCGGGATTGATGGGGACTCAGCCTCCTAGCAGACTGGAGGTATGACAGGTTCTTATGGTCCGTCCAGACCAGCACTGGATGTTCGGCTCCCTCCAACCAATGCCGCCACTCCTCCAGGGCCAATTTTATGGCCAAGAGCTCACGATCTCCGACATTATAGGTCCGCTCCGGTGGGGATAGCCTACGGGGAAAAAATGCACAAGGGTGAGTCTTGTTATCTTGATCAGAGATCTGGGACAGTACTGCACCAACACCCGTGTCAGAAGCGTCCACCTCAACAATGAATTGTTTCGTGGGATCAGGTTGAATGAGGACAGGGGCATTAGCGAAAAGAGTCTTTAGCTTGCAGAATGCGGTGTCGACCTCTGGGGTCCAACAGAATGTGGTCTTGGTAGACGTCAGAGCTGTTAGTGGTGATGCTGTTTGGCAATAGTTGCGAATGAACCTACGGTAGAAGTTAGCGAACCCAAGGAACCGTTGCAGCTGTTTGCGTGTTTCAGGTGTCGACCACTCCAATACAGCCCGGATCTTCTCCTCGGTGGCCCTTACCTGCCTGCCCCCTAGGATGAAACCAAGAAATGAGACTGAAGGCACATGAAATTCACATTTCTCCGCTTTCACATATAACTTGTTCTCCAATAGGTGTTGAAGGACTAGGCGGACATGGTGTTTATGTTTGACAAGGGACTTTGAGTAGATTAGGATGTCGTCGAGGTATACAAAAACGAACACGTTAAGGAAGTCTCTAAGTACATCATTCATTCCTGGAATGAATGCTGGGGTATTGGACAGGTCGAAAGGCATGACCAGGTACTCAAAATGCCCGATGGGGGTCTTAAAGGCAGTTTTTCATTCGTCCCCCTGGCGAATGCGGAGTAAATGGTATGCGTTTTGTTGTGATTTAAACTCAACGGACCAAAAGCATGTGAGCACACGAACAGGAAATCAGCCACACAGAATAATCAGTTTACTTTTTTTATTCTTTTTTAGCGCTAGAAAAGAGAGACGCTAACCCTCACAGGCTAATTTGTTGTGGAGTGAATATAACCGAAATTATACAGCATCTGATCAAAAACGGAAGAATCATTGGTTATATCTAAAAACACGCCCATTGGTTGCCTGATGTCGTACATCAGCTAAGTCATGCCCAGTGATCACCCGATGTGTTACATCAGCTAAAGTTTCTATTTCTACAAAGGCCTTTGTGTGAAAGTGAAGAATTCCATGTGCATGTCCTTAATAAGCGTCTCAACAGTTTCTTAAATCTAGTTTGGAAAAAATGGTTGCATCGTGTACCAGTTCAAAAGCTGATGAGAGTAGAGGCAAGGGATATTTGTTCTTTACTGTAATCTGGTTTAGACCCCTGTAGTCGATACATGGGGGTAGGAAGCCATCCTTTTTCCCCACGAAGAAAAACCCCGCCCCTAGGGGAGAGGAGGACGGGCGGATGATTCCAGCCGATAAGGCGTCCTTAATATATCTCTCCATAGTTTCACTTTCTGGTCTAGAGATATTACACAGGCGACTAGAGGGAAAAGGAGCACTGGGTAGAAGGTCTATGGAGCAATCATATGGTCGGTGAGGCGGAAGTGAGAGGGCTCTGGACTTACTAAAAACTGAAGCTAGGTCATGGCACTTGGGCGGAATGGTAGAGAGGTCGGGTAGGTCAGCCTCTTGGAGCCTTGCCGGCGATGGACCTGGTGGAATAGCCGAATGAAGACAGAAAGAATGACAAGTAATGGACCAGGACTCAATTCGTTTGTCTAACCAGTTGATGTGTGGGTTGTGTTGTTGTAGCCATTGAAAACCAAGGATTATGGGGGAGCTGGTGGTGGAAAAAACAAAAAAGGAACAAAGTTCACGGTGGTTTCCAGAGATTATTAGCTTTAGCGGTTTAGTTTGGTGAGTTATTTGGGTGAGGTTTTCACCATCTAAGGCGGTGACTCGCAGGGGAACAGCTAGTGGTTCGGTCTCTATGGATAATTGCTCAACGAGTACAGTACAGAGTCGAGGTTCTGTTCACAGCCGGAGTCTATAAGGACGGATAAAGGGCACGACTGATTGTTATACATGACAGTGGCTGGTAGTACTAAACGAGGAGTATTTACTTCATGCGAGTGGTCCGCCAGCCTCCCTGCTTCTACTGGCGGACCAGCAGGTTTGACCGAGTCGAACATGTGGCGATGAAATGTCCAGGAAGCCCACAATGTAGACAGACCCGAGAAGCCATTCGCTTCTGTCTTTCCTCGGGGGTTATCTGAGCTCGACCTAACTGCATGGGTTCGGGGTCAGAAGTAAACTGAGGAGGGGAAACCGAAGGGGTAGAAGTTACTGCCGGAAAAGATCTTACTGGCGGCTCTCTCCGGTTCCTCTCTCTAGTTCAGAACCGCAGTCTGTTATTGAGACGAATGGTAAGGTTAACCCCTCTACAGTTTCAGGATTGTCAAGAACAGCTAACTCATCCTTTATGGATTCGTTCAAAGTGTGGAAAAACACACTCTTTAATGCAGCGGCTTCCCACCCAGACGCGGCTGCCTTTATTCTGAAATCCACTGCAAAGTCTGCTACGGATCGCTGACCCTATTTAATCTTTAATAACTCCCTTGAGTTAAATGATTTATCTGGGTTCTGATTGAAAGCTTTTGTGGTGGGATGGTGTTCCACCCTTCCAACTATGTGCACCAGGTGTCGAAAGAAGCGCACAGTTGATTGGTGGGTGGGGCAGATGGCTTTATAGCTGAGCAGGCCGCTGTGAGGTGCGTGTGTCTTTGTTTCCCCTACTACATGTCAGCTGACTACCACACTGACGTGCGGTGGTTAAGCAGAGGTGCAGTACTTAAGCGCTTCTTTGAGCTACGAGGGGAAATTGGACAGTTCATGGAGAAGAAGGGATGCCCAGTAAAGGAACTTAAATGCAAGGAATGGGTGCAGGATCTTGCGTTCATGGTTGATATTACACAACACTTGAATACACTTAACACTAAATTGCAGGGCCGTAACAGAGTTGTCACTCAATATTACGACAGCATAAGTGCGTTCAAGATGAAACTGTCACTGTGGGAGACGCAGCTATCCAACGGTGACACCGCGCATTTCTCTTGTCTCACAGCTGTGCGTCCGGAGGCACCGGGCCGTCCCGATAATGATTTGGATAAATATAAAGATAACATAACAGATTTGCTGCAAGAGTTTGAGCAGAGGTTTCAGGTATTCGGTGAACTTCAAAACAGATTTGGCTTTTTTCGCTTGCCATTTACAGCGAAGCCTTCTGATATGCCAGCTGACATTCAACTCGAGCTTATTGACTTGCAGTGCGATTCCGCTATGAAGGATAAATTTAGGTCAGTGGGATTGGATACGTTTTATCAATATCTCGTGCCAGGTTACCCCAAATTAACAGCCATGGCTGCAAAGGTTCTATCCATGTTTGGGACTACTTATCTTTGTGAACAGATGTTTTCGGTAATGAATAATAATAAAACAAAGCAGCGCTCAAGGTTAACAAATAAACACTTGAATGACATTGTTAAATGTGCTGCTACTCAGGATTTGACACCTAATATTGATGCACTTGTGAAGGCAAAAAGATGCCAAGTTTCAGGAGCCAGCAGCAGCAAGTAGACTGCAGGAGTGCATTTTGAGAGAGAAAAAAAAGTGGGATGACACAAAATTTGTTTGCACTCGTGAATACAGATAATTAAAAATAAGATTCATCTGATTTCATATTAAAGACAATTGATATTGTGCAGTTTGTTCTCAGCTTCAGTAGGCCCAGCCTAGTAGTTTGATCTGACGTAGTCTAATCTTATTGCCCATGCACTGCACTTTTTGTATTTACTTCAAAGCAGTATGACAATTAAGGCGAAAATATTTTTTTCATAGCTCCCACTTGAGTTTGTTATTGTGGTGAGTTGGTTCAGGTGTAAAACTGCATTCAATCAACTGTTAAAATAAACCAGTTAACACCTTCATACCCAAACATGAAAATAATTTTTTTCCATTGTTTGTTGAATAAATGTGTTGTGCTCAGAAAAGATCCCTTGTCATCTATAATTATAATATGTAGGGTAGGCCACAAATGTAGGCTGAATGATAACACATAGTACTGAAAAACAAAGCTAAATATTTGGAGTTGACATTCTTTTACTGATCCGGCCCACCTGAGAACAGAAAGTCTGGATCCGGCCCCAGAGTCAAACTGAGTTTGACATGCCTGACGTAAGCAATCTTAGAACTGTCTTGAGTGAAACTTTGAGGAGAATGGTTAAATATGATGGCGCATTGTAAAACAAACCCCTTGCATCTGTTCGGGTCTCCAGAAAATCTTTCAGGAGTAGGTGGACGGATCTCGGAAAATGTGGGACGGATTGAAGGATCAGGGGCTGGAACGGGCTCTGGAGAGGATTGCTGGGGAACAGAGGTTTGCAGAAAATTAGAGATCTCGACAAGACGTCGGTTTGTTTCGGCTTGACGGCTACTTAGCTCTCCAAGAGCGGACTAGTGGGACTGTAAGAGAGCATGTTGCTCTGATAGCGTTCTCCGTACAGTGTCTGCTGGGCTAGTTTGTTTGCCAGAGTGTTCTGTCATGATGGGTTCTATTTGTCTTGCGCACATGCAGAACACTACACTGGAGAAACGGAATCAGTGAAAGAAGGTTTATTAATGTATATATACAAAATAACTGCAGTTGTTGGTCCGGGTTGGAAGGGGAAAAGTCTCTTGGAGCAGCCAAAACTCTATGAGAGAGAGCGGGAAAAGGGTTCCCACCATTCACAGACGGTGGGAAATAGGAGTGACAACAGAAACAATGGATCAATCTTACTGGGGGGATGAGAAAACTCAGTCCGGAGGGAGTAGTCCGTGGAGGCGCGGCGGAGGGCAGGCAGGTAAGTTCGGGCAGACCGGAGACAGAGGAACAGTTCGGCAACCCGCCGGAGGAAACCAGGGAAGACGTGTAATCCAACGGGGAAGTAGAAGACGGAACTCGGGCAACCAGTGGGTACGGTCCACGGCGACACGAGGGAGAGAGTCTAATAGGGGAACCAGACTTGACCGTCACCGGAAAATCCAAGGCGTCTCGAAAGGGAACACCCGAAGACGGGGAAAAACACGAGAGGATTCACTCGGAGAAATACTCTTGCGAAAACACAGAGCCTAGCTCCAGGGGGCTCAGAATACCATTGCTGGCTAACACTCTGGCGTCGAAGTGCTGGCAGCCCGCTCCTCTTGTACTCTCGGCCTGATGAGGTGATGAAACACCGGTGTGCAAGTAATGCACCGATCTCTGGAGAGGTGGTGAGTCTGACTCCATCTGGTGGTTGAATGGTGAGTAACAAAAAAGAGAAAAAGAAAACCAAAAACCCCTGCTCCATGACAATTTGTTTGTTTTGTTTGTTCTTTTTGTTTGGTTATTTGATCTCTATTGCTGTTATTTGTTCTATTATATGGTTAATTATTTTTGTAGATCAATATCCTTTTGTGTTTTTAGTCACTCTATGTTGTATATACACCTGCTGATGAATAATATATATATATAAAAGAAAAAGAAAAGAAAAAAATCATACACAAGAGATTCTACAATGTCTTTATATATTAAAAAGATTGTGCCATAATTAAACTTTTAAAGAAAGCAAATTGCAAAAACCTTAAACATGGATTTATTTATTTATATTTTTAAAATAAAACTATAATTTAATGTGAGTGTGCTTTCACTATACCATTCATGTAGTTTCTAAGGGCATCAATAAAACACTATAAAATGTATTCTTCTAATTTTGTTTTTTTTCTTTTCTTCTAGTTTTCATGGGTTGTTTTCATGTATGGTTATTGCTGCAGTGGAACAGGAACAAAACACTAAATAATTTTTTTTGCTGTTACAATGATTACTCCATATTGTGCATAGAATCTTGTATTTTTTCCATAGAGAGCACAACAGGAGGAACTGGACAAAATTGAAAAGCACATAAAGTCCTCTAAAGACAAAGAGAATGCTAAGCCTCTGGATAAACCTGAACAGTGAGTACTTCTCCCCCCAACTCAAGTTTAATTACCGGGCTAAGTTGTTCTTTGAACTTGAATCATGTTCTTTGCTCTGCTCACATATGTATTGATTATGAGGAAAAGTGCATTGTTGATTAGTCTTTATTATGACTAACCATGGCTAGATGAGTAATTGTTGTATTTAGTTATGACCTTTACTGAAACATGAAATTGATATGAAAATATATGTATTAAATTTTAAATAATTGACAGACATTCCAGAGTTGTTTTGTTAATTAAAATGCACATCTGCAATCCTATCCTGTGTTGGCAAAAGCAATCTTACAAATGCCTGCTATCTCATTTGGTTTGTTACAGATTTCTCTACCAGCTCTCCCTGATACCAGACTTCTCCAGCAGAGTTTTCTGCATTCTCTTTCAGTCCAGCTTCTGTGAGTGTATGTCATCAATCACAAGAAAAATTAACACACTGCAAAGGGTATGCAAGGTGAGTCATTAGAGCTTTTTCCAAAACCTTTTTTCCCCCAAAAAGCTTTTGGTAAAAAAAATATTTAAGAGTAGGGGAGACCGGGTATGGTTATAACATAGGGAGAGTTGTAACACCACCAGTTCCACCAATCAGGGATAAGATAGGAGTCACATGATCATTTCAGTGTTTACCCGCTTCCTCCCCAATCCCATATTGTGATTGTCAAGGCTGGAAACAGGCACATGCAGATACTAAGGAGAAAAAACTGATTTTGAGGTAAGAAAGTAAATTTTTTGACCATGACTATATTTTGTCATGATGGTAGTTTTTAACAAGCCCACATGCAGAACACAAGACAGGAGAGGTAGGATCAGTGTTAAATGATTTAATAATGATCACACAATTATCAGCGAGAATCAGGATGGTCTGGTCCAGGGGCAAAAACAGTGACGGCAACAATGGTTCACTACGAGGAAAGAGCAGAGTGGTGAGTTCAGGGGTCGTGGGAAGGAAGGAAATCTTTCTGGGAAAAACAGGCTGATCTTACTTGTTGCAGATGAACAGAGTCTTGGAGGGGAAACAAAGTATGTCCGGGGTCTCGGTTCTTGGTGGGTCCAGGAACAACGGAGGAGTGCGGCGGGCAGCGGACAGGTAGGCACGGGTGCAGCGGGGAGACGGAGGAGTGGTACATAAACCAGGAATTCAACCGGGATCTCATCAAAGGATCACCTAAAAGGCAACGGAGTAAACAAAGATAATTACTAGAATGTTCAAGACAACTAGAAACACAGAGACGGGCTCAGAGGTACCGTGACTGGCTAACACTCAGGCGACGCTGGACTGGCGGCCAACTCCTTAAGTCTGCGCCGCTGATGAAGATGATCACGAACAGCTGCGGATAATAATGCACCGCACTCCAGCCGGAACCTGTCGCCATCTGGTGGTAAAAGGTAATAAGGGTGCACAGGAACTCCCACCATGCAGCCAGAACCCCGGAACATAACATATTTTGTTTAGCACTTATACTGTTGCAGATAAAACCATATGACTTACATTAGATGAAAGTGTAATTTCTCAGGCAAAATGTGATGCATTTTCCTGTGCTAATTTCAAACTACTATGCTACTACAGCTAGCTAAACATGGCTGACAGGGTTGGGGTGGTTTGTAACACATCTTTAAAAAGTGTTACAACCATCCCCTTACATACAACTAAGAACATTTTGATTTTAATAATTTTACAGAATGCCTCGGCAGTGGATACGAAAGACTGATAGAGGTGTGCCTGCAGATGTTTTAAAAAAGGCATCTGATGAGGTCACAAAGAAGAGCAAGTCAGTCAGATCAGTTGCGAAGGCGCATGGGATCTGCCATGTAACACTGAGCAGATACTGCAATTCACTGCAGAAGCTGAGAGAACAGGGGTCCAGTGATCTTCCCAGAGTAAGTAATTGGAGCAGCAACAAAGTCTTCTCTGAGGTGCAGGAGGAAGTGTTGGCTGACTATTTCCTGCCAAGACGATGACGATATATGATATTCCAAGTATTGTGAAGACTGCTCTGCCTGCAGCTGCAACACCGAAAAACATTCAAGCCGGTTTCCAATCCACAGGTATTTGGCCCTTCAATCCTGACATTTTTGAGGAGTGTGACTATGCACCCTCACAAGTCACTGACCGTCCTGACTAGGGGTTGAACGACTACATATTTTTTAAGGTCGACTACATCATGATAATAGTCGAGTCGATGTCGACTAGTCGCGGTGACGTCATAGTGACGTAAGCGCAAAAACCCTTCACAACTACTTGGAGGCTTTATTAGCTATTTTCACGGCAAATATTGACACCCCCCCCCCACCCCCCCCACACACACACTCTCCCCTTCTCCTGCTTTTACTAAGTCTATTATGGAGATTCTTCGTGAGCAGCGGGGAAAAGTTTGTTGCACAAAGTCGGGTCTGACTTTTTTTTTCTAAACACCGGCTGATGCTGATGATCTCTGGATAGTTACTATAGGAGTCAAATTATCACACTGACTACATGGAGCTTTTGGAACATCACAAGCCAAACCTGTTATGAACGGATCCCGTTTGGTTACAGCTGAATTCAACGAAACCACCTGCTTCTCCTCCGCCCGATGCGCGGCAGGAAGCTCTGCTGACTCAGCAGATTGAACGATTTAAGATATTTTCTAGTCAACGTCAACATGATAAAAGTCGAGTCAATGTCGAGTTGACTAGTCGTTGTGACGTCATAGCAACGCAAGACGCAAAGCTTTGGAGTAACGTACAGGCTTTATTACCCGTTTTCACGGAAAAATACGGCATTTACACAGAACAGCAACAAGTGAAACAACAAAACATCGGGATAGTTTACGATAAATAATAAGTTGCTGGGAAACCAACATTCAAAAAGGAAACGCACATCTTTTAGATGGCATGTAAAAACAATAAAAAGAGGTGGCACGGGGCCGGGGGGGGGGGGGGGGGGGGGGGGGTAAATAAAGTTCACTCGCTGTCAATATTCTCTTCGCTAAGAGTTGTTGGGGTTTTTTCTTGGTTGACATGTAGGAAAACAAGGGCATCAACATGAGCCGGATGAAGGCTTGCCCGCTTTCTCGTAATGGTATTCCCAGCGAGAGAGAAAATCCTCTCGCTGGGAGTGCTGGTTGCCGGAACAGCTAAATATTTTCTGCTGAGGTTTGCCAGACGGGGAAATCTGCCCTGGTTGCTGGCCCACCACTGCAGCGGGTTCGCCATGGTGGGGATCTGCGGTAGCGAAAAAAAATCAAGGATTTCTTCGGCAGCAGTGGTGCTGTGTGCTGCTGATCCCCTGTAACTCTGGTAATGTGGCCCAAAAAGTTGCAAAAAATCTTCTTCACGTGTGACTTTTTTCCCGGTCACCGGCTCGCTCTGATCGGGCACGTCCTCCACCTCCTCCCCTTCCTTTCCTACAGCTATAAATAAAATAAATAACGCTAAGTTCATAAATTTTCACTTCATTTGGACATTATAGACTAAAGTTATCGTAAACTGTTCAACCTAAATCAACAGCTGTCATTACCGCAGATCTTTATTTAATCAGCAACATAACATCATAATGTATTAGTTAGATCGTCGTGACAAAGACACTCGCGAGCCGGCTAAGTGACATCCTTAGCGGGAAGGGGGCGAGTTTTAGACGGCTCGTGTTTTGTAGTGGACTGCAGCTGCAACTCCATCTCCTTTTAAAAACACTGTAAAACCACAAATATGCATCCATCTACATATCATTTAAACTAATGTATTAACTTATTTTTCTTGTGTCTTGTGACCTATACTGTGCTGTCAGATCAGCACAGGCTGTCACCACCGGCAATCACATGACTGCGACTAGTCGACATGAAATGTAAAAACTCGCGAGACGTCCTAGAGTCGACTAGTCGACTAGTCGACTAATTGGTTCAACCCCTAGTCCTGACCCAGGTACATCACTGACATCTGGAGCTTTCCAGCCACAGTCTCCACCAACTCATCTAGGGACGGCCTCCTCTCCTCCAACTCACCTGGAGACTACTACTTCTGGCTCCTCTGCAGTTAATGATGCGACCATGTCCTGTGCTCCAGATGAGCCAAGCACCTCGGGGGTATCTCCTGGTCAGGCATTCAATCCTTTGGCTATGCGGCCATTTCCAAAAGCAGGGCCAAGGAAAACAACTGGCAGGATCAGGAAGAAAAGGAAATCTGAAATACTCACTGACACACCAGTGAAACAAGCACTGATGGAAGAAAAACAGAGAAGAGGAATCAAAAATGTAAGGAAGAGTTTCTTTGCAAAGAATAAAGGCAAGCAAAAGAGGAAGGAGAGAAAGCCTGCCAAGAAAATGTTAAAAGCCAATGCTGAGGATTCTGAGACCTCAGATGATGAATATTTTTGTGTTGTCTGTATGGAGCCATTTGGCAACTCAAAGCCACAGGAAGTGTGGGTAAAATGTGCCCTATGCAGTCTCTGGGCCCACCAAGCCTGCACTCCTGGGCTACCATCACTCATTTGTCACCACTGTGACTCTGATTAAGGATACACACACACACACACGCACACACACACATTGACATTGGTTTTTGTTAGGCCTACATGTTTGTTCAGTGTTCATTAAGCATACATTATACATGTTAAGGAAGTTTGTTCTAGTAGAATAATTTACACACATGCACACACACACACAAACAGAGTATATTTGAGTTATGGTCAGTCACAGAGAGAGAGAGAGAGACATTGTTCTTGTATTGTTCTTTTAATTCAGTAAACCTCTTTTTGAAGCATATCACATGGTGTGGCCTCTGTTTTTGCTTCTTTTGTCTAATTGTTACAACTTACCCCAGCAGGTGTTACAACCTACCTCGGTAGCGGGGTAGGTTGTAACAAAGGAACACCATGTATTTGACATGAACTCATGCGGTCTGTGATATTCTTGCAGAGGTTTGAATTGGTGCCATTTGTAGTAAACAAATGTGGGTATTTTGTATAAAAGTTTGAAAACTCTAGCTCAAAAATTCTGTGAGTTAAAGGTGCTGGAGCAAAAAGTGTTACAACCATACCCGGTCTGCCCTAATTCAGTGGAATTCAGAATATGCTTTGGAAAATAGCGTGACTTGTTGCAGCCATGCTCCAAGTCACAACCACTAAGGGACAACCACTAGGATGGATTCAGATCATCAAATGACTATCAAAAATGCTGAAATTGTGAAAAATGTAGTAGCGCTGCACTAGAGGGGGTGTTCTATCAGATTATCATACACCGTCAGAATAGCATACATGCAGTTAGTACGAGCGAAGAGGAGCTGTCAGTTCAGCATACATGACAAGTTATGACGAAAATAAGTCATTAAATTGTTTTCAATAACTAGAAAGATATACATGCATCGTCGTGGTTTCAAAGTGTATTTAAAGCAGGGTCTAGCTGCAGCTGCCGTCAACTACAACACACGCCCGTGTAAAACTCATTAACCTACTTACTTAACCGCTAAGTCAGGAAGTCATACAGCTGTTAGTTAAAGCGTATGACGATCTACGTCATGATTCTATGTTGCTGATAAAATAAAATCATATGGTAATGACAGCGTATACATGTCTGATGGATATAGCCGTCAGCACGACGATCTGACAGCGTATACTGATCTGACAGAACACCGGCGCAAAAACAATGTGGGGAATTTTTTTAGTCAGCATTTTATGTAGGCTACTTAACAGCGCTTCCCACACAGGTCGCTTGGGCACGCGCCCCTTCAAGGACCAGGGCGTTTCTTTTTCTTTCAAATTTGAACGGTAGTAGTGCGCTCGACAACAGGGAGCTAAAAATGGGGCGGCAGAAAAAAACTTCGGGGCACAAAACGGAAAAGGGGGAGGGATAGATATGTTGGAGAGATGAAGAAAATCTTTTCAAAGTGGTTGAAAGACAGTTGGTAAGTAATGTCAGCAGGAGGGTTGTAAATATTCAGGTTAGCTTAAGCTAGCCTAAAATGACAGGTGGTTGTTGTTGTCTTCGCCCGTATTGAAGCAGTACGGGACGCGATTTATTCCGTATTTTTATAAATGCCTGATAAACACACCTATCACACATCTCAACAATAAGTATGATAATAATGACCAAAACAAAACACGGGAAATATTAAGGTCAGCTAAATTGTCGTGGCGGAACCTAAGTAGGACTCCCCATCCCTACAGACGAGGCTGCTGTTGCGGTTGCCTAGAGAGGACACTAAGCAGCCGCGTGAGCTGTTATCAACCCGCGTCTTTTTAAAATGTCCACCCGATACTACACCGTCCTTAGAAGTAAAACATCTGGCAAAAATACAGATGGTAGTGGGAAGACGCACATTCCAGGCTAAACAATTTCAGTGACGTTGAATAGGGGCATTAAAAAAAAAATGGGTCGGCGATATTCAGTGGTGCACAGTGGGTTGTACGATATCAGACAGAATAGATCAGGAGAGGAACACTGCAGACCCGCCAGAACCTAAAGAACCAGACATCAGAATCTCTTCATCACTCAGTGCTCTTATTGTGCTTTTAGTCGACTATTATGGATTGATTATTTGCTTAGGATGTTGAGTTTGGAGGATTATACTTTATTTAATATATAATAGTATTAGCTAAAATAATATAAATAGCTATTTAAAGAACAAATCATACTAATAGATTAGCAGTACATACATAAATATTTCCTACATCAAAAGAGTTTAAGGCTTTCTGTGTGTTTTATTCAGAAATGTTGATATATATTGTATGAATACATTGGTCAGTGTTAATTTAATGTATTATATCGCTATTATTTTATGAATGTGATTTACCAGTTTGGATAACTTGACTTAACTGTAACAGTCATTATAATGCTTAGTTCCTAGAGATGAGTCGGTATCACCACAAGGGGGCGCCTATTTCCTTTTTCCTTTGTTGTACTATTGTACAGAGTAAGAACTCCTCTTCCACGTTGTTGTAGAGATCATCGGTGATGATGAGGTGCAGAGCGGTAAACTATCGTTTCTTTTCTCATGTATGAGACTATAATGTTAGTACCGTGGAAATCTGGCTTTACATAGACAACGTGAAAATAAAGTGAAAGTGTGGAATACTTCAACAGTGCGTCCTGCTGTTTTGGGTTAGAGTGGCTAACCACCATTGCTAACTCCTTCTCCAACCTCGCACCACACCGTCACACAACGAAGAAAAAACATGCTAACCAAAAATGCTCCAGACCCAGAACTTCAGTTCATGGGCGGTTCTAGACGGGGGCCAATAGGGGAACTGAAGAAATCATACTAAATAAATATATTTTGTTAATATTCAGTGATAGAATTTTTAAATCTTTACAATTTTACTTTAACAATGAATTAAAAATTAGGGCTGCACTTTTAGCTGCTGCACTAAGATAGACATTTTCCATCTGCTAGATCAGGATCTGCAACCTGGATATCTTTAGACGCAAGTAGCTCTTTGACTCACTTAATATATCAAATGATGAAATATTGCTCTATTTTTTGTTTAATTTTTTTCAAATGTCCCTATAAAAACACAGACTATATTGGCCCCATGGTAAATTTGGTCTAGAACCAGCCTTCAAGAAAAAAAACACCAGTAAAAACCGTTATATATTTTTTTACCCAGCTACATGGGGGCAAACTTGTATCATCAGCACATTTATTCAGATAACAATTTGAGCAGCAAAATATTATGCTTAGCGATTTTTCTGCAATGGGCAATTTCAAGTGGCAAATGTAACGGGGTCAAACAATCAAGCGAGATGTTGTGATTGTGTCCGCAACATTTTAATTTAATAATTGTTACAAAGTAACTCAGTTAGCACAGTATCGCTACACAGCCGTTAGAAAGAAACATCGTTCCACAACCGTCGTCTCCTAGCAACGGCGGAGTGATACTGACCCCCTCTGCAACCACGTGAAACTGCGACACAACTAGTCAATAACACACACAAACACAAAACAGTATTAATTTACCTTGACTATTTCATCAAAATGGCCTGTGTGCCACAAATGCAGTACTTCATCAATTTAGTATTAATTAAGTATTATGAATGGAAATTGTGTAGAACATTGGCTTTATTTATTTGAAGAATATTTTGTAGTTCAGTACAAAATTGTGTATATGTGTAAAATATTTGGATAAATAATGGGTTAGTTTGATCCTGGTACTTAGCCTTGTTAATTACTCTTGTTGCTCTTTTTTGAAGTTTGATTAGTGACTGCTGTGTTGTTTTGTAATTAATTACCCAAACCTCTCTGGAGTCACTTAAATAAGGTCGAACTAAAGAACAGTACAGAATGTTAAGTTAGGCTGTTTCTTTGTGAATAGAAAAGAGTTTTATGCACTTCCTGAATTGTAAACTGAAATAGCAAAATCCTGACTCATAATGTCTACTTTTCCATTGATTGACATACATTTTTGTTTAAAGAAAAAAGCAAGAATGTTGTTTCTTTAAAAAAAAAAACATCCTTTATGTTTTTATCTGAACACAATGTTCAGATAAAAATAAGGGTATTGCAATTTCTAAGTATGATTTTCAAATAAAGTTCAGGTCTACCTTGATAATAAACTGGTTTTATGTTTATTAATGCTATGAATTTAGTAAAATGTTCTTCAAATGACTGGAAATACATAGTTTTGAGTAGATTTTATCTTAATTTCCGGGGGAGCATGACCCAGGCCCCTCTGGGACTGTGTCACTCCACAGCTGCTTGCCTCATTAATGTTAGCAGATGTTGGCAGGTATGATGTAGTCTTGAGAGTCTGTTTCAAACTGAGTTTATACAGCTCTAGAAAAAAATCAAGAGATCACTGCAAAATTATCAGTTCTCTGATTTTACTCTTTATATGTATATGTTTGAGTAAAATGGACATTGTTCTTTTATTCTATGAACTACTGACATGTCTCCCAAATTCCAAGCAAAAGTTTAGAATTTATTTCCAGAAAATGAGAAATGATCAAAACTATGAAAAAGATGCAATGCTTTCAGACCTCAAATAATGCAAAGAAAACAAGTTCATATTCATTTAGAAACAGCAATACTAATGTTTTAACTCAGGAAGAGTTCAGAAATCAATATTTTGTGGAATAACCATGAGGTTTTCAATGGGTTTAGTGCAGTGGTCTTCATTTTTTCCAGAGCTGTAGTTGTTAACAGTTTTAGTTGGACAAAACTACTTAATTTCATATCTGAATGTATGTAAATAAGCAGTGACATTTAAAAAAAAATGCACCAATAAATATCTTCTCTTGGGCCTTAGCACTTCTGGAGGCTAAGCACCCCTAAAGGTCAGAATCGCCCTTGATCCTTTCATCATTTTCTGAGACCAAAAAATGATATAAATGGCAATTTAAAGAACAAATCATACAAATAGATTAGTACTAAATAAATAAATATTGTGAAGAAAAACCATTTATTTTTTTTAACATTAAAAACAACATTTTTCCTACTTTGTGTAGGAAAAACATTATGTTTTATAAATACAGTGTTTTGTGGTCAGTATTATTTCACTGTTTTATTAATGTGGATTGTCAGTTGGTATAACCTGAGTCCCTATCAAGCCATAAGAATGACTGAATACATGCTAACAAAATGTCTCAGACACAGACCTGCAGTCTAGGTGGTTCTACAGAAGAGGCTACTCACATTGAGGCTAACAGAAGTGGCTCTTTGGCTAACTTATATATTAAATGATGAAACATTGCCCTGTTTTTTGTTTCATTCTTTTTTTAATAGATCTCTGGGCAGTAATTTATTCACACATATGTACATTTATTATTATTGATACTTTAATTAAAGATGAGATGTACAAGTTTATGTGTGTATCAAACACACATAAACTTGTGTTTGTGTGTACTCTGTGTCACTATAGCTCTTTGACTCAAAAAGGTTGGTGACCCTTGTTATAGAACTTGGCAGGTTAAATGTCACATGAGGTTAAATGTCCTTACCCAATATAACATTACTACAGTGGTGTTATATTGTACTCTGCAATATAACACCACATATTGTGGTGTACAAGATACATGTATCTGACTTATGTATCTGATAAATCAGATACATCACAGTGTCCAGACAGTAACTGTACATAGGCCTGTCGCGATAAACAATAAATCAATTAATCAATTAATCGCACAATAAATTAAAACTATTGACCTCATTTTAATTATCAGCTTTATCGTTTCTTCCGGCCTTTTTCTCTTTCTGTTGATGACACTGAATGTAAAAAAGGCTCAACTCCGATGCTCTCCACTGACCCCTCCCTTCCTTATTTCCTTAGTGTAATGCCCAGCGCACACGACACGATCTTAAAGTTGTCTTAAAGTTTGAAAATGGGCCGATTGTCGGCCCATTTTCAAAACCTGAGAGACCACACATTAGCTGACAGAAATCCTAGGTATAACGGTTCGATCGGGTTCGATCGTGCCGTGTGGTGTCCAACAATTGGCACAAAATAATGGCTACAAGTCCAGTTAACTAAGTTTGAAACCAGGCATTTATCAATGCTTTACAACAATCTAACTGCAATGCATGTGGCTAGTGTCAGTCCTGACTGAATGAAAATCATTATAACCTATTTATGTCACGTTAACGAAGAACAGCTGAAAAGTTACCGGGTTTATCAACTGTGGTAGCAATTTTGCTCCAACTCCTCCCCTTGTCATTTCTATATTCTTTGCACAAAATGTTGAGTAAACATTAATGTTGTTTCCACATATCATCTCCAATGTCAGCTGGACTACCCTTTGCACTGTGTCAGCTGTTTGGGATTCCCCTTCGTAATTTCCCCTCAAAAGCACAGAGGGGAATCCTTGCTTTCTGATTGGCTACCTGTCACATTCAACAGGCTGCCTTAATGCTCCCAGTTGGGGAAAACCCCTGATTTAGATCAGAGCGACCACCATGCTACAGGATGATCGATTACGAAATGCAAACGACAATCTTAGAGAATGATCTAAGATTGTCGTAAGGGGAAAATTGGGGAAAAAATTGGGTATTGTGAACTATTGCATCAGGTAGTCGATGTGCCCATCATCTCTATTTAAATCTAATGATTACTGAAGGGCAATACAGACTTCATAATCTGCAGCCTTTTGGTTGAATGCAGTATTTATTTCCACTTTGGCTTTATGTTGTTTAGTTTTTATTCAAGTACATTTTTTCTTAATTGGGAGACTGAGAATCCATTTTATTTTTGGTTGTTTTGTTTATTTTGTTTATCAGTTCCAGTGTTAAGTGTTCTTTTGAAAATAAAGTGTATCTATCTTTGGCAGGAAATTGCATGCATTATTATGTCATTTCCATTAAATCAGTTTAAAATGGTCTTCAAACAATATTATCGTTTATCGCAATAATTTTTGAGACAACTAATCGCTCAGCAAAATTTGTTATTGTGACAGGCCTAACTGTACATACACCTCAGTTGTGTAGTTGTGTAGTTGTGCCGCTGGGTAGTACCGCATACAGTATATTGAGCCACTGATGTCACATTAGGAGCCTGAAAGAACATGGGCCAAGATTGACAGATTTGTTTCACTTAAGTAATGTGTTGATTATCTTTATTTATTTTGTCAAGGATTTTTGTTGCTCTAGTGGTCTTCATAGTGGTAATTGATAGGTAAGTTTGTTGTGAGAGAGTGGGAAGACATGTAACAAAGGTCAGCAGGTTGGAAGTCACAACAAGCCAGGCTTATTTGTTAGCAGAAATATTAGTTAATTCTGTTGGAACCAAGCCTTGCTTTTAGTGATTGTTTTTGTTGCTCCTTTTGAGGAGGAGGTTTGTTTTTGATTTAATATTGAATTTTTATCTGGATGGAAGTTAGTTGGTTCAACAAATCATGTTGATTGTTTAGTTCTTTTACAATTAATATATAAATATAATAATAAAATGTTCATATTATTTTATCTTTCTCCTTATTCCCATAGATTTTTTAAACTTTTCTTTTCATCTATGTAATATCAGAAAAAGAAACCAAACCATTCATTATTTGCCTTTGTCTTCAACCTTTTTGACAGACTCTGCAGGACAATGTTTCAGTAAAGAAGATTCTAGGTTTGGTTCTGGCATTTGGTAATTTCATGAATGGTGGGAATCGAACAAGAGGTCAAGCTGATGGCTTCACTCTTGAGATTTTGCCAAAACTCAAAGATGTCAAGAGCAATGTGAGTAAAGAAATCATATAACATTCCAACTTGAAATCATTTTTGGGCCTCTTGAATATTTTTGTTCGTTTGTTTTGTTTTGTGCAAAATGTACTAAAACACTTTCCAATTTCATCTTAGCCAGGGTTTCCCCCAGAAAACTTGCTAAGCCCATTGATCGGGGCGCCGAGGCAGTACACCGGTGGTCCACCGTGTTTTTTATGAAAAGATGTTAAGTAGACAGGAAATGTCTACTTAACATCTGGAAGATGTTACTGGAATGTTACTGGAAGACATCGCCAGTGAAACGCTATTTAAACCCAACTAGTACTAAAAACAACAAATCAAAAAATACAATTAAAATGAATATTAATTATTTTCACTTCTGTTTAATCCAAATTAAGTCAGCGGCTCCAACAGGGCCCCCAGGGCTTCAGAGGCCATAAATGTTAATATTTGATGGAAAGAAGGAGATCTTTCTGGAGATTTTTCCTGCCCACTGCCATCACTATCTACTACACATTTTTAATTAAATTTAATTACAGCATTTAATTTCTCTTTGACATCAATAAATTGTTTTTTTTTAAAAATGACAAGTGTTTCTTGTCTATCAGGAAGAACTTTCAAGTAGAATCAGGCTCAGTGTGAGCGGCAATCTGCCATAGCCAAATGGGAGTTTGAGAAAGCAAAGCTTACACACAATAAAAAGAAACACAGTATTTTTTATGTCAGAGTCGACCTTCAGATTCATGTAATTAAACCCTTACATTTTAAGATACAGTATAAAAAGAAGCCCGTGGGTGTTTCGGTGGCTAGTCATACATCAAATGACATCAAATCAAATTTACATCAGCTTGTTTCCAAATTCCATAACAGTAATTTGTGACACAAGAACAGACTACTTCATAGAAATGTTTGGTAAAGTAGTATTTATTTGGTCTTTTATAAACATTTTGCATGTACATGATTGTAGTACAAAAAAATTGCTATCTTCACAAAATGATAGAAACTTGAACGGGCAGTTTATACAGCTATTGGAAATAGTAAACATCACTTTATTGTTTGTACTGTTATCTCCACGCTGTTCAAAATGTCAGTGTCTCTTCTTGTTGTTTTTCTACATGCAGGATGGCGCTAAAAGTCTTCTGTCATACATTGTAGCCTACTACCTCAGACACTTTGATGAGGTAAACGTCTACCTTTCTTTATTAGCTCAAACTTTCAGATTTTTTCCTTTGCAGCATTTTACATGTCTTAATGTTATTGTAATGTCCAAAGTTTCCTTACAATCAGATGGTTACTGTGCATTGCATGTCTATTAACCACACACACAAAACACATTTTATTGGGATTTTATGTGATAGACCAATACAAAGTAGGGCACAATTGTAAAATGACACAAAAACAATACAACCTTAAATGTCGTAGAAATAAAAGGCATTTGAATTCAGCTCCCTTTATTCTGAGACATAAACAAAACTCTGTGCAAGAAATTGCTTTCAGAAGTAATGTTAGTATTAAATAAAGCCAAGTTATGTGAATTTTACCTTTGTATAAACTTGCCTTAAAATTTCATGTGCTCTTTGGTTTTACTTTTTTCCACTTTACAATTATGCACTAATTTTTTTTTGTCTAAAACCCTAATACAATTAACTAAACTTTGTTGATATGCATTGTATAGGGAACAGAGAATAGACATGATGTTTAAAAAACTCAATTTATTACTGACACCTTCAAGATTAATGACAAAAAGCAATGGGTGCTGATTTAAAAATCTATACAGTTTATGAAGGTAATATATTGGGTATTGCTTTTGAAGTCAACAATGTTAAAAGAAAACCAAGGTCACTGATAGCAGTAAACAAGTGATGCCCAGTCTTTGTTCTGCAGCTTCACAGGTTTCAACAGTTGTTTGACTGGAATGAGACCATTAATACATGGTATATGGTAGTAATAAAGATAAAACATACTTTTATTTTATGACTTACACCCAACTCCTCTCATTGGGCTCATAAGAATTGGGAATAGGGTTCCCTCCAGTGAACCCTAGCGCAAACAATTTCTGACTTCAACAGCTATTGAAGTCAGAAAGCAGCAAAACAAAGACTGGACTTCACTGTTTTCATAACCATGATTTATTATTTCTGTACTCAAGTTATTAAATGCATCATCCTGATCTATTAAAACGACCACCTGTTAAAACTGGCAGGTAGTCATTACTACATTTCACTACATAAAAATTTAAAAATGAACATTTTACCTGCAACGTGATAAATTAGTGATAAATCTGTGCACTTTTAATTTGGCATTTTTACTTTCCTGTTGTCAATCTTTCATACTGTTTAATATGTATGTGTTGATCAAAAGGATGCTGGGAAGGAGACATCTGTGTTTCCTCTTCCTGAGCCTCATGACCTGTTCCAAGTTTCACAGATGAAATTTGAAGATTTTCAGAAGGACTTCATTCGACTTCGGAAGGACCTCAGAGGTAACACACGTGTAGAAAAAAAATCAACAAGATAATAAACTCATGCTCCATTAAATCAGAATATTGAAGAAAAAGAAGGAAAAAAGGTAGAATAAAAATAAATCCAGATGCTAGATTGCTACGAAACAGAGCGTCCAGTCATGATGACCGAAGGATCTGAGAGAGAGATTATTTTAATCTGCTTGATATGCCATCAGAAGCTGTATGCTGTATGCACAATTATTACTCAAGTTGTAGTTTTGGGGATTAATTTAATTACTAAACAACTACAGTGCTCTCAAACAATAACCTCTCAAACCTGAATATTTAAGAAAGCAAAAGTGAGATTTTGGCTATTTTAAGACAATATATATGTGTGCACGATTATTGGGCAACAATTAGTGTGCAGAATTATTATGCAACTGAATTAAAACTGAAAATTTTCCCATCTCACCTGTTTATTGTCATCCGTTAAAGTGAGAATAAAATTGACAAATAAATATTTGTAACATTTAAAAAATAAATCAGTGACCAATATAGCCACCCTTCTTTTCAATAGCAGTTGAACTGACAAACTTTCATTCATGGAATCTATCAGTTTCTTGATCTCTTGACGATCTTTTTGTGCAGCAGCAACCACAACCCAGACACTGTTCAGAGATGTGTTCTGTTTTCTATCACTGTAAATCTCTCATTTAAGAAGGGCCCATAGGTTTTTAATGGGGTTTAGGTCTGGTGAGGAAGGGGACTACTTCATTATTCTTTCATCTTTAAGGCTAGCCACATAGAGGAGTACTTGATGCATGCGATGGAGCATTGTCCTTCATAAAAATCATGGTCTTCTTGAAAGATGCAGACTTTTTCCTGTACCACTGCTTGAAGAAAGTGTCTTCTAAAAATTGGTAGTAGGCTGTGGAGTTAATTTTGAGTCCATCTTCAACCTGAAAAGGTCCAACTAGCTCATCTTTAGTAATAGCAGCCCATACAAGTACCTGCCTCCACCTTGCTGGTGTCTGATGCAAAGTGGAGCTCTGTGCCCATTACTGATCCAGCCACAGGCCCGTCCATCTGGTCCTTCAAGAGTCACTCTCATCTCATCAGTCCATAAGACCTTTGAAAGATCTGTCTTCAGATCTGTCTTGGCCCAGTATTGATGTTTCAACTTATGTGTCTTGTTTAGTGGTGGCCGGGTTTCAGCCTTCCTTACCTTAGCCATGTCTCTGAACTCTGAACATCTTGTACTAATGGGAACTTCAGATAGGTTGCAGTTCTGCAATATAACAGCAATGGAAGATAATCAACTTTGATTCTTCTCAAATTTTTGGCAGTAAATTTACCTCTTTTTTTCTCAACACATTTCTTGCAACTTTGTTCACTACTTGCAGCAAGCAGTTAGATGGTTCTGTGATCACACCCCTATATCTTAGCAATTTCAAGAGTGCGGCATCCCTTTGAAGGACTTTTTAAAATTTTTGACTTTTCAGTCTCTTAAATCTCTTTTTTATCCATTTTGCCTGAGGAAAATAAGGTGCCTAATAATTCTGCACACCTTGATATAGGGTGAGGCCCCACTCTCCCTCATTAAACAAATACACATCAGCTGATGTGTTTATATTCAATAATCATTCAAGTTTATACCGCTTGGAGTTGGAAAATATGTATACAAATTATTATAATTGTTAGTTTTATAAACTAAAACATGGCTAATAATTGTGCACACAGTGTAGTCTGGATACAATGTTCTTACACAATGTCAGGAACAGGAATATTACAACATACACTCAGGCACAACATGCAAATCTTATTTTATTATTAATAAATGTTGTTTATGTAACCCAGATGTTTTACACTCATCACTTTAACTAGCATGTACATCGGAAGTGGAAAAGGTGTGCAAGGTGTCTGATGAAGATAACTTGCAGCCTTTCAAAGAGAAGATGGATGCATTTCTTGCACAAGGTATGCTGTAAATCTATTAACCAACCATGATTAGGCTATCAGGAGGGATCTTTCCTCATTTTCCAGCAGAATTCTTCTTTCAGCCACTAGAGGCCAGGCCTTCATTACAGCATTTTCAGTACTGGTTCTGTAATGAAATGCAAGGACAGGGTGGGAGATAGACAGTGCCTGAACTGCTACTGTGTTTATTGGAGTGAATGTGTGTACTGACCTTTGCTGTGTGCTACCAACAAATAAACAAATGAAATGAAACTGAGTTTCAAACTTTTCTTCCTTTGTTAGCTAAAAGTGAACTAGAGATCCTGGATGCTCAACTCAGCAGCACTCACAAACTGTAAGCTCAGTCTGTTTTTTCTGTTTAACACTCATTGATGTCATAGTTTCCTGCATATCACTGTGATTACTTTATACTTAATATATTTTTTCACAAAATCTTATTTCAAAAAGTAAGACAAATTTAGGAACTGTAGCTGTATCTCTCTCTGGTTGTTAAATATAAAAATGACATTGTGGATGTGTCTGTTCTCTTTAGGTTCATAGAGCTGACGGTGTTCTATTCAGTGAAGCCCAAAGCAGGAGAAAAGGAGGCTTCCCCCAACACTTTATTTTCCATCTGGCATGAATTCTCCTCCGATTTCAAGGACCAATGGAAAAAAGAGAACAAAACTATTCTCAAGGAAAGGTAGAATACTATCTACCCACTCCTTCACCATAGAAATTTCTTGTTTCCTCAAACTTTTATTTATTACATCCATCCCTATTTCTTTTCTCCTGTCCTATTTATGGATTTTAGGTTTAGATTCTAAAAATATATTTCCATTTTATCTTATGAAAATAGAAGATTTTCTGTTTTTTATTTTCAGATGGTGACAATAAAAATGCATAGAAGCCTATGGCAAAAAGGATTGTGAGTGTATACTGTTAAATCTGATAAATTAATTGAACTTGATTTGAGGAAACTCATTGACTTAAACCATTTAAGTTACCTTAGCATGCTATGCTACACTAAAACAAAATAAGTGGATTTTACTTGAAAATTGTATGCAAACTTGCCTAAAAAATGACATTTTCAAAACTTAAAAACATTAGCATGTACTGATTGAGTAACATTGACTTTTTTTTTAATAACTTTATTTTTATTTACATTTTTAGATACAATCAAGAAAAAAGGTCAAACAATACACAGAAAATATAAGAGACAGAAAAGAACAAACCAAGAAAAAAGCAAACTACACTCTCGGGGGAGACTCTTAGTTAAATAACACATAACACAAGGGGACCCTTTATATTCAAAATTAGTCCTTTAATTTTGATGTGACATTTGTCCATTTTTCCCATTTGTCCTGGCATTGCTCTTCCTTTGTCCTTACTCTGTGTGTTAAAATCTCTGTCTCAAATAATGAGTTTACAGTCTGTATCCATTCCTTTGTAGTAGGAGGTTCAGGTTGGCACCATTTCCTGATGATTACCTTTTTGGCTGCCGTTAGAAGAATTTTAAATAAATAATAGTCATTTTTAAGTGCAGTATTTTCCAAGAGACCAAGATATAAAACCAAACAAGTTTTAGGTATTGTGTAGCCCAATATTGTTACAATCTCCTTGTGTATTTTGTCCCAGAACGGTGTGATTCTGGGACAAAGCTAGAAAACATGTGTGTGGTTAACATTAAATGCTCCACAATCTCTCCAACATGGTTGAACTCTAGATTTGAATTTACTGGTGATTTTGGGTGTTACAAAAAATCTGATCGTGTTCTTCAAAACAATGTTCTCCAAATTATAGAAGAGGATGTTGTAATTTGGGCCTTCCAGATATTCAGCCAATCGTCTTCTGTTAGTATAATTCCCAAGTCCTTTCCCATTTTGTTTTAATATCCAATTTGTTAGTGATGTATTTTCTAACAGATACAGTGCCTTGCGAAAGTATACTGTTTTTATCAATTTGTGTTATTGTCGTTCTTGTGTAGCGCTTTGGTGCAGTTTTACATCTGTTTTTAAAGTGCTATATAAATAAATTTGACATTGACAAATATGGCCCCCTTGAACTTTTCAACCTTTTCCCGCTTTTCAGGCTTCAAACGTAAAGATCTAAAATTTTTATTATTTTGTTAAGAATGAACAATAAGTGAGACACAATCGTGAGGTGGAATGAAATTTACTGAATATTTTAAACTTTAACAAATAAAAAACTGAAAAGTGGGGCGTGCAATATTATTCGGCTCTTTACTTTCAATGCAGCAAGCTCACTCCAGAAGTTCAGTGAAATCTCTGAATGATCCAATGTTGTCCTAAATGACTGATAAGTAGAATCCACCTGTGTGTAATCAAGTCCCCGTATAAATGCACCTGCTCTGTGATGGTCCCAGGGTTGTGTTTAAAGCACAGAGAGCATTATGAAGACCAAGGAACACACCAGGCAGGTCCGAGACACTGTTGTGGAGAAGTTTTGGATACAATAAGCTTTCCAGAGCTTTAAACCTCTCAAGGAGCACTGTGCAAGTGATCATATTGAAATGGAAGGAGTATCAGACCACAGCAAATACACCAAGACCCTGCTGCCCTCTAAACTTTCATCTTGAATAAGTAGAAGACTGATTAGAGATGCAGTCAAGAGGCTCATGATAACTCTGGATGAACTGCAGAGATCTACAGCTGAGGTGGGAGAGTCTGTCCATAGGACAACAATCAGTGGTACACTGCACAAATCTGGCCTTTATGGGAGAGCGACAAGAAGAAAGACATTTCTCAAAGATATCCAAAAAAAGTCTCGTTTAAAGTTTGCCACAAGCCACCTGGGAGACGCATCAAACATGTGGAAGAAGGTGCTGTGGTCAGATGAAACCAAAATCAAAATCTTTGGCCACAATTCAAAAAGATATGTTTGGCATAAAAAGCAAAATAGGTAATCACCCTAAACACACCATCCCCACTGTCAAATATGGTCGTGGCATCATCATGGTTTGGGCCTGCTTTTCATCTGCAGGGACAGGGAAGATGGTTAAAATTGATGGGAAGATGGATGGAGCCAAAATACAGGACCATTCTGGAAGAAAACCTGTTGGAGTCTGCAAAAGACCTGAGAATGGGACGAAGATTTATCTTCCAAGACAATGATCCCAAACATAAAGCAAAACCTACAATGGAATGGTTCACAAATAAATGTATCCAGGTGTTAGAATGGCCAAGTCAAGTTCAGTCCTGAATTCAATTGAGAATCTGTGGAAAGAGCTGAAAACTGATGTTCACAAGCGCTCTCCATCCAACCTCACTGAGCTCCAGCTGGTTTGCAAGAAAGAATGGGCAAGAATTTCAGTCTCTCGATGTGCAAAACTGATAGAGACAAAACCAAGCGACTTGTAGCTTTAATCGCAGCAAAAGATGGCGCTACAAAGTATTAACGCAAGGGGGCCAAATAATATTACACGCTGTCTGTTATTGTGCAATAGCCAGCCCCGCCCATTCCTCACAACTCTCCTGGGCTGACTACTGACCAGTTCTCTGTCTAACAGGTCCGGAAAATCTCTAAGACCTGGATGTTACCCTAAGAGAGATCTTTAAGAGATAATCTATTCAAACTGGTGGCGAAAGCGATTCGTCTAGCTCTAACTACCTCCAATCCAGAAGCTACGACCCTTTTCAGTTAAGAAACAGTCAGCTGAGTAGCCCTCGCAGCTGCATAATTCCAATAACCACTCCTGTTAACGGTAGCTCGCTTCCTAAAATATAACTCGCTCTTGGAACAGGCTAGATTAAATTTAGTGACTTGGATATAAGTCCCAGGGTCATTATTTACACTCACTAAAGGAAATTATGAAGCCTCCTAATTTCTAGAATCATGTACATTAGTTTTACCCCAATTAAAAGAACTGAAAAATAATTAGATGACTCAATTAATTCCGATGTCCACCAACCTCATTAGAATTTTATAGAATAAATTTATTAAGCAAGCTTAAGCAGGGATATGTGACATACAAATCAATAATCAATTGTATATAATTTAAGAGCAGTATAATAAAATCAACATGTATAACCATACTATCCTGTCTCTTTTCCCTAACCTATGTCGCAAGTTCTGAGATAGATTTTTAGGGAGCAAATTCAACTCACACCCAGTTGATAATGGATCTTTATCAACAGGAACATCCAGGAGCCTTGGTCAGAGTCTTTGTCCTTGTGGGGAAAAATCCTCCTTTGAATAGAAGCAAAGCAGAACGGGTCCAAATCCTTCGAAAACCCAGCTCTTTATCCCTCCGGGACCTTCGTCTTTTCTCCAAGTCTGTTGCAATATTCGGGTTGAGGCAGGACCGACGGTCGAATCAGGAACCAGGGTTAGGGCAGTAGGATCTTGTCCCTTCTTGGCGGCGCGGAGTCTTGACTTTCCCGTGGTTCCGAGCTGCGGACCTCTGCTGTCTTCTCAATCTGCTTCTCCGTGTGGTCTCTTCTCCAACGCCGCGGACTAAGAACGGTTGCTTCCTCTTTCCAGGCTTCTTTTATACTTTTTACACCCATATGTGTGTATGGCGAGCTTGATTTACTATTTTTTTCTTGAACTTCTGCTTTCTTTTTCTGGAAAGCCCCGCCGGTCCCCAACTTGCGACATTTCCTGACAGCAGGACCTCACCCATCCTGCTGACTTTAACATTATAACTTCCTCTCTTTTCTATAACTCACTATTAGCTGTTACAAATCATTAGACACATTCAACTTGTATTAAAACCTTTTGAATCGATTTCAAATCATCACAACTTTGATATTCATTAAGAATTAATCACATTTCTTACTTATTATAAATCATCAAACATAATACACATTGTTGTTGCTATTACACATCATTACTTGGAAATTCATTTCAGAAAGTTATTTAGTGATTTACTTATACACATGTTACCAATTGTATTCATACATATTCAACTTAATTATTATTTTAATCAAATCACAAGATTGCTTTATTTCTCTCAGGCCCTTATGCACCTTTTCTGCGTATACCTGGCAAGATCTCACAACCCCATGCCAGTTTTCTTGACAACGCCCCACTTTGCAGTTTTTTATTTGTTAAAAAAGTTTAAAATATTCAGTAAATGTTGTTCCACCTCATGATTGTGGTCCCACTTTTTGTTCATTTTTCATAAAATAATGACAATTTTAGATCTTTATGTTTGAACCCTGAAAAGCGGCAAAAGGTTGAAAAGTTCAAGGGGGGTGAATACTTTCGCAAGGCACTGTATATATAGAGTAGATACTGTTCTGTGTGTTTTTATTCTAATAGGATTCAATCCACATTTTGATAATCCCATTATTGTTGAGGTCTGTCTTATGTTTAATTTTTTGGTTATAAAAGTCCCTTAACTGTAGGTCTCTAAAATGATCTTGAGTTCTTGGAGCAAACTCTTACTGTAGTTCCTGGAAACTTTTAAAGTGCCCATCTTTAAGGACTACTAACAGTGCTGTTAAACCTTTCTCTAGCCATTGTTTAAATTGTGGGTCTGGAATAAAAATATTTATTATAAGCTGGCCACTGTATCAGACATAATTGTTTCTCTTATTTGCTTTTTCGGATTATATACTGTATAATCATTTACCCAGTGAGAAACTAGTAACAGTATTAACATGCTTAAGTGTAGGGTTAAGGTTAGGCCATAAGACCACACTAGGTTGGGGGCCCTCTCTACCTCTCTAGTAGTAGAATGAGATCCACTTGTCCAACATTTGGCGTGCGCTACAACATTTACTCCATTCGGTATTTTAGATAAATATCTGTATCAAAAGACCTACCAGAAATAACTACAGTGGGGCAAAAAAGTATTTAGTCAGCCACCAATTGTGCATGTTCTCCCACTTAAAAAGGTGAGAGAGGCCTGTAATTTTCATCATAGATATACAGTACCTCAACTATGAGAGACAAAAGGAGAAAAAAAAAATCCAGAAAATCACATTGTCTGATTTTTAAAGAATTTATTTGCAAAATATGGTGGAAAATAAGTATTTGGTCAGCTACAAACAAGCAAGATTTCTGGCTCTCACAGAGCTGTAACTTCTTCTGTAATTGGCTCCTCTGTCCTCCACTCGTTACCTGTAGTAATGGCACCTGTTTGAACCCGTTATCAGTATAAAAGACACCTGTCCACAACCTCAAACAGTCACACTCTAAACTTCACCATGGCCAAAACTAGAGAGCTGTCAAAGGACACCCGAAACAAAATTATAGACCTGCACCAGGCTGGGAAGACTGAATCTGCAATAGGTAAACAGCTTGGTGTGAAGAAATCAACTGTGGGATCAATTATTAGAAAATGGAACACATACAAGACCAATGATAATCTCCCTCGATCTGGGGCTCCACGCAAGATCTCACCCCGTGGGGTCAAAATGATCACAAGAACAGTGAGCAAAAATCCCAGAACCACATGGGGGAACCTAGTGAATGACCTGCAGAGAGCTGGGACCAAAGTAACAAAGGCTACCATCAGTAACACACTACGCCGCCAGGGACTCAAATCCTGCAGTGCCAGACGAGTCCCCCTGCTTAAGCCAGTACATGTCAAGGTCCGTCTCAAGTTTGCTAGAGAGCATTTGGATGATCCAGAAGATGACTGGGAGAATATCATATGGTCAGTTGAAACCAAAATAGAACTTTTTGGTACAAACTCTACTCGTCGTGTTTGGAGGAGAGAGAATGCCGAGTTGCATCCAAAGAACACCATACGTACTGTGAAGCATGGGGGTGGAAACATCATGCTTTGGGGCTGTTTTTCTGCTAAGGGACCAGGACGACTGATCTGTGTAAAGGAAAGAATGAATGGGGCCATGTATCGAAAATTTTGAGTGAAAACCTCCTTCCATCAGCAAGGGCATTGAAGATGAAACGTGGCTGGGTCTTTCAGCATGACAATGATCCCAAACACACCGCCCGGGTAACGAAGGAGTGGCTTCGTAAGAAACATTTCAAGGTCCTGGAGTGGCCTAGCCAGTCTCCAGATCTCAACCCCATAGAAAATCTTTGGAAGTCCGTGTTGCCCAGCGACAAGCAGTACAGCACCAACACTGTTTATAGTGGGGATGGTGTGCTGCTGACCTCTACTCGGGACGTCGTGGGCCGGTGGGCAGAGTACTTCAAAGACCTCCTCAATCCCACCAACATGCCTTCCATTGGGGAAGCTGAGCCTGGGGATTCTGGGTTGGGCTCTCCAATCTCTAGGGACGAGGTCGCCGAGGTGCTTAAAAAGCTCCTTGGTGGCAAGGCTCCGGGGGTGGATGAGATCCGCCCGGAGTTCCTTAAGGCTCTGGATGTTGTAGGGTTGTGTTGGCTGACGCGACTCTGCAATATTGCATGGACATCGGGGGCAGTTCCCCTGGATTGGCAGACTGGGGTGGTGGTCCCCCTATTCAAAAAGGGGGACCGGAGGGTGTTCTCCAATTATAGAGGGGTCACACTCTTAAGCCTCCCTGGCAAGTTCTATTCAGTGGTCCTGGACAGGAGGGTCCGTCGGATAGTCGAACCTCGGATTCAGGTAGAGCAGTGTGGTTTTTGTCCTGGTCGTGGAACACTGGACGAACAGGGTCCTGGAGGGTGCATGGGAGTTCGCCCAACTGGTCTACATGTGTTTTGTGGACTTGGAGAAAGCGTTCGACCGTGTCCCTCGGGGAGCCCGGTGGAGGGTTCTCCGGGAGTATGGGGTACCGGGCCCTTTGATACGGGCTGTCAGGTCCCTGTATGACTGGAGTCAGAGTCTGGTCCGCATTTCCGGCAGTAAGTCGGGCTCGTTTCCGGTGAGAGTTGGACTCCACCAGGGCTGCCCTTTGTCACTGATTCTGTTCATCACTTTCATGGACAGAATTCCTAGGCGCAGCCAAGGTGTTGAGGGGATCCAATATGGTGGCCTTAGGATCTCATCTCTGCTTTTTGCAGACGATGTGGTCCTTATGGCTTCATCAGGTCGTGATCTGCAGCTCTCGCTGGAGCAGTTCGCAGCCGAGTATGAAGCGGCCGGGATGAGGATCAGTGCCTCCAAATCCGAGGCCATGGTCTTGAGCCGGAAAAGGGTAGAGTGCCTTCTCCGGGTCAGGGGGGGTGTCCTGCCCCAAGTGGAGGAGTTCAAGTATTTCGGGATCTTGTTCACAAATGGGGGAAGAAGGGAGCAGGAGATCAACAGGCGGATTGGCGCAGCGTCTGCCGTCAAGCGGGTGCTGTACCGGTCCGTCGTGGTGAGGAGAGAGCTGAGCCAAAAAGCGAAGCTCTCGATTTACCGGTCAATCTACGTTCCCACCCTCATCTATGGTCATGAGCTTTGGGTCATGACCGAAAGAACGAGATCGCGGATACAAGCGGCCAAAATGGGTTTTCTCCGTAGGGTGTCTGGTCTCTCCCTTAGAGATAGGGTGAGAAGCTCAGTCATCCGGGAGGGACTCAGAGTAGAGCTGCTGCTCCTTCACATCGAGAGGAGCCAGTTGAGGTGGCTCGGGCATCTGGTCAGGATGCCTCCTGGACGCCTCCCTGGTGAGGTATTCCGGGCACGTCCCACCGTGAGGAGGCCCCGGGGAAGACCCAGGACACGCTGGAGGGACTATGTCTCTCGGCTGGCCTGGGAGCGCCTCGGGATTCCCCCGAAGAGCTGGAAGAAGTGGCCGGGGAGAGGGAAGTCTGGGCCTCCCTTCTGAAGCTGCTACCCCTGTGACCCGACCCCGGATAAGCGGAAGAAGATGGATGGATGGATGGATGGATGGATGTAAATAATTGATTGAGCATACTGTACTGTTTGATTAGTATGGTCAACTGGAATGTATGTGTGATTCACTGAAATTATTTTTTTGTAAAGTGCTTTGAGACAACAATTGTGAATTGGTGCTATATAAATAAACTGAATTACCTAATAAAAATGCACTTGACACTATTTTTTCTTTCCACTGGGTAGTCATGCCTTTCTTTGTTTTAGGGCAGGGGTGTCAAACTCAAATACACAGTGGGCCAAAATTTTAAATTGAACAAAGCCGCGGACCAAGGTTGAACAAATGAATCTTTTAATATGGACCCAAACAAGTTTTGATTTAACAATAAATATTGAACAAGCAAGGCTTATATAACTTAAAAGTGCAGGCATGCAAAATTGATTTGCTAATAATAATAAAACATATAAATGGCATATTAAATAAAATTTTAAAAAAAATTGAAAGCCTCCTTTCTGAGGTAAATGTCAAAATTAGCTTTGTACACAGACTAATAAATTTGAAAATAAAATAACATAACTATGAATGAATCATTAAATAAACTATGAATAAACCATTCAGGCCTTGGAGTAACAAGAAAAGGTGCATAGAAAACTTATTTGTTGCTCATTTTGCTACACACTGATGCGGCCAAGTCATATACCTGGCATCTTTTTTTGGATGCCAGTTCATCAATGTCGGGGCTCAGGGTTTGAGCTGAGGAAACCTTCATTATCGAACAAAGGTGTTCGTCAGTCAGACGTCTCCTGTGAGACGTTTTCGTCATCTTCATTGAGGAGAAAAGTTGCTCACATACATATGTAAACAGACATTCTGTCTCCCACCTGTCCAGAAAAGTTCTATTTTCTTTCTTTCTTTTTGCCATTTTTTGGTAGGGTGACAGCTGTAGTTTGAGGTCGCAGTGTGGTTTGGGGGAGAGGCACAGGGATGCAGGGTGTGCCGGGGCTTTCAACCCAAGGAGTGCACAAGGAGACGGATCACCACCTTCCTAATACATCCATGTCCGCTACCATAAGTGCTACTGACACAGAGGAACGTGCCAAAAAACAGCAGAGCATTATGGGATTTGTAGTATAAGCGGTGAATGAGGCGTCACAGCGTTACCACCGTATAATACCGGCGGGCCGGCTCTAATATTAATTTGAAATTGCCTCGCGGGCCAAATATAATTACACTGCGGGCCAAATTTGGCCCGCGGGCCAGAATTTGACACCCCTGTTTTAGGGTATCACATAAAATCCCAATTAACATTAAACTTTGTGGTTTCAGTGTTAAAAATTTGAAACGGCTTCATAAGTAGGAATAATTTTGCTAATCTCTGTACTTATTTTCACTCTAAAATTTGTGTTTTGCAGGTTAAAAGCAGCAGAAGAGTGTTTCAGACAAGCCAAGGAGAAGACTTCCTACAGTGTTAAACCAAAACATGCTTCTGGTATTGTAAGTTTCCTTGAGATTTTCCTGGTTTGTTTAAAGGGGTAAAGGTCAGATGATGATAAACTCTTTGCTTCCTCAAAGCCCTTAGTACTGTTCGAAGACAGATTCTTTCTTTTTCCTATTTGTTTGTGGTTGCATTTTTCAGGAATTGTGAAGTAAAGAACATAAGAAACTTCTTTACAGTACATTGAAAAACAGTTCTCATTTCCTATGCATTTGTGAAGTACCTTTGTGCTGCAGAGACCACACAAAGGACCATAGGAATGTTCCTATATAGCAGAGGTGCCCAAACTTCTTTTTTTTTCTTTTTTTTTAATCGCCCCGCAAGGGGTCTTTTTGTGGGCTATAGTGTCCCTTTTTCAAAGTAGGCTGACAGGAAAGGGGGAAGGAGAGGGAGGAAGACATGCGGTAAACGTTGTCGGGTCCGGGAGTCGAACCCACGACAGCTGCGTCGAGGCCACGTTGCCTCTGAATGTGGGTTGCGCTAACCCCTCCGCCACCACAGCACGCCCCGGGTGGCCAAACTTCTTGAGACCAAGATCTACTTTTTCTCTGACCAGCCGGCTGAGATCTACCTTATGACACGAAGACATAAAATTGTAAATTAAACTCTATTGACTTATTTTATATGCGAATATAAATTAGTTATAGCAGAAATAATAAAGTGATAGAAAACCTAATGCAATTTCTTCCTCAGTGAGACCCTGTCACTGGGAGGAGGTTACTGGTTTCTCAGTCAGAAGCTGGTTGCAAACCTGAGGCCAGCAGGTGCCAGTCAGTTATGGTAGATCTGAACTTTGGTTTGATGACCTCAATATGAGAAACTACAGACTGATAGGAGGAACCAAAGAGCTCTGTAAAAGTAAAGGCAAATCTTCTGAATTTGGGATATAATTAATTTAATTTCACATAATTATCGCGGTAGAAGCCATTTGTTTGTTAAAACTTAATGAAATATATTTGTTCTATTTGATGTTTGTTGTGAATGACTTATACTCACAAATGAACGAGGTAATTAATCCAAGTTTGTCGTTTATTGAATGTTCAGAAACTACAGCGGCTTTAATGTGTCACAGCAAAGGTAAACAAAGAACCCGAACAGATGATCAACTCAAAACTACTCCTACCTTTTTACTCTCCGTCTCGCTCTGTCGTTTAAGCACAGTCGTTGCCATGGCAACCGCCTGCGCCCTGCAAGTCAACCAGAGATTACATTAAAAACATAACATTAAGTCTGTTACGCTATTAGGTTTTCAGGCTTGATCTTTATTTCTCAATTATTAATAAGCCTCACATGAACACAGTGGTGGTTGAGTAGCTAATTTAAACTCCTGCTCTGCTAGTCAGTCGGTCGTTGAGTCCCCTTTTTTTTGTTAATGAAACCGAAACACACTGAATTGCACAACACCTTGTTAAACAGTAATTACTGAGATTATTAATTTTAACAGATTTGTTGATATTTTTTAAATGATTATTCTTTAATGAAGCTACAAACGTTTAGGATCTTTGTGAATATTTTGATAAGCCTGTCAGAAGAGGAAGTGCTGGTCTCAGCGTCCGGGTGGCGTTCAGTTTGTTACCTACTGCAGAGATCGGCTCAAAACCTTCCCGCGATCGACCGGTCGATCTCAATCGACGTATTGAGCACCCCTCAGTATATAGGTACTGAGGCTTTGTGGGTTGGACTGCACTACTGATAATGTAGTTTGAAAATGTGCAGGTGTATCTGTATAAATAGATAAGTGAATTTCCAATCAACTCCTGAAATGTATTGCTGGGTTACAGACATGTGACCATGATGACGTGCAAAATTCACATAGGGGTCAGGAAGTGGATTTCTCTGGTTCAAAACAGAGCAGCAAAATAGAATCACAGCGACAACGCTAATGCCCTAAATAGGCAGGAACAGACCATGTATCTGAAACAAATTAGGGGTTGAATGACTTCATATTTTTTAAGGTCGACTACATCATGATAATAGTCAAGTCGACGTCGACTCGTCGCTGTGTTGTCATAGTGACGTAAGCGCCAGGCGCTTCACAACTACATGAAGGCTTTATCAGCTATATTCACTCCAAATATTGCCCCCACCCCCTCCCGCTTTTTCTAAGTCTATTGTGCAGAATTAAAAGAGCAATAAACAGATCATTCTTCGTGAGCAGTGGAGAAATAAAGCCTGACATCATGCCGCGTTGTCGCACATTACTCTAGTAGTCTTTATTTTTAGGATTTTTTCCGCACTAGTTTATCTGACTGTAAGGGGGCAGAGGGAGCGGAGCAGGGGAGAGAGGCATGGGCCCAGCAAACAGAGGACGGGAGTCAGCAGAGGTGGGGACTCGAGTCAGACTCGAGTCATTAAAATCAAGACTTGAGACTTGACTTGAAAAAATGCTCAGACTCGGACTTGACTTTGATTTTCACACCATTGACTTGGGACTTGACTTGAAGCTGTTTACTTGAAAAGACATGGTATTTTACTAAAAGTGTTAAAAATGTAAAACACATTATTTATAAAGTGGCCCCATTAATTAATTTCACTCATTCTGTATTAACAAGCACAGACCGTTCCTCTGTTTTTCCGTACGTATATGGTAAGCTGCAGCACAATGAATCAAATTAACAGGATTTTAAAATAGTGTAAGATGATTTATTTTTTCCTTTTGAATTAATGTGATTATATACAAGATCAGTTACTACAGTTGATCTATAGTTAAGGAATTGTGCTGTGCCTTTAAGAGGAGCCGTTTCTTTCTTCTTTGTGGGTTATTTTATTGAGATGTACCTGGGACGGGTTCGGTGCTGTTAAAAATGGAGGTTCAATAAAAGTCTGGACAGCTACGCTATTCCCTCTCAGTGTTCTGCTCTTTCTCCACCCACGACCTCTTATTCTACGATAGCACCGATTCAATTCACATCGTAGTGTTACAATAACAATAGGGGAAAAAAACGAGAGACAAAAAAACGCTCAAAGCAGATATGCTCCTGCAAGTAATTTATTTTGGGTACATCAATCATGAAATATCCAACTAAAAATGGAGTAAAACATGCAAAACCTGCAAGACCAGGATCTCAGATGGAGATACAACAACTTCCAACTGTTCGGCATTTGAAGTTGCATAAAGAACGGTGAGCGGTACTTTTCTTATACTAAATCAAATTTATTTTCAAATCAAATCAAATTTTATTTGTATAGCACATTTCAGCAGCAAGGCATTTCATAGTTATAGTATTTGTTACTATGAAACAACTGACTAGCTAACTTCGTGTTAGCAACTCTGGGTTACGTTATTGATGCCGCTTTGGCATTAGTCCCTTAATCCTGGAAATGTTCTTCAGGTGATAAAAGGCCGACTTTGTAACTGTCTTTATGTGGCTCTGGAGGTTCAGGTCAGAGTCCATCACTACTCCCAGGTTTCGGGCCTGATCGCTGGTTTTTAGTTGTAATAACTGAAGCTGTGCATTGACTCTAGATCTATAACTCTAGATCGTTCCTCTTTAGGTCCAAAAATAATAACTTCAATTTTGTTTCTGTTCAGCTGGAGAAAGTTTTGGCACATCCACACATTATCTGTTCTAAGCATCTGATCAGTGATTGGATGGGTTCTGAGTCACCTGGTGACATCATAATGTAGAGCTGTGTGTCATCTGCATAGTTATATTATTTTCTGTTATGACCTGAGCTAGTGGGAGCATATAAATATTGAATAAGAGTGGTACTAGGATTGAAACTTAGGGTACACCACATGTGACCTTTAACCTCTTTGATGAGAAGTTTCCAATGGAAACAAAGAAATCCCTGTTTTTTATGAAATATTCAAACCAGTTAAGCACTGGACCTGAGAGTCCGACCCAACTCTCCAGTCGATTCAGTAATATGTCATGGTCAACAGTGTCAAAAGCTGCACTGAGGTCCAACAGAACCAGCACTGTGGTTCTCCCACAGTCCGTATTTATATGGATGTCATTGAACACTTTTACGAGGGCAGTCTCTGTGCTGTGGTGAGCACGAAAACCAGACTGGAAGTAGTCAAAGAGGTTGGTTATCGTTAGGAAGCTATTTAATTATTTAAACACAGCTTTCTCAATAACTTTGCTGATGAATGGGAGGTTGGAGATCGGCCTATAATTCTGCATTAGTGATTTGTCCAGATTGTTCTTTTTTATAAGTGGTTTGATTACTGCTGTTTTCAAAGCCTTGGGGAAAACACCTGATGAGAGCGATGAGTTTACTATTTGGATCAGATCAGTAGCAATAACAGGCAGGACTTTCTTAAAGAAATGTGTAGGTAGGACATCCAGACAACAGGAACTTGAGTTTAGTTGACTTATTATTTACTGTAGGGATTTATATTTAAGTAGTTAAAATTGGGTCATTTTTCCTGTATTTGTTTTGTTTGGGCACAGCATTGGTACTGACTTTATAGTGGATGTGCAGATTAATCCTCTGATTTTTTTTAATTTTCTCTGAAAAGAAGCTGGAAAACTGGTTGCAGGTGGCATTAGATTGAAATTCAGGTGGTAGTGTCATAGAGGATTTGTGAGCCTGTCAACTGTTGCAAATAAAGCTTGAGCATTGTTAATGTTTTTGTTTATGACATCTGCAAAGAAAGCCTCCCTTGCATGTTTTAGTGTTATGTGATAGTCTTTCTTTATAGATGTCATAATGAACGTGAAGTTGAGTTTTACGCCATTTTCATTCTGCCCTACGGCAGAGTTGTCTTGCAGATCTGTTTGTGCATTTCTCCATGGAGATTTCTTTTTGCCAGACACAACCTTCATTTTAAATGTTGCAACGGAATCAATGATATCTAAAACTTTAGACTGAAAATCATTTACCAACTTATCAACGTCATTACAGCATTTGATTAAATGTTTCTGCTGTGTTTTATGTGAGAACATTTTGTGATGGTTGCTGTTTGTCCAAGTGGATTAAAGGATAAAGAACTTTCAACGATAACAGCAAAATGATCCGACAGGGCAACATCAGTTACAGAGACATTGGAAATATTCACACCCTTACTGATAACCAGGTCCAGTGTGTGTGCTTACGTGTGTGTTGCTTGTTTGACATGTTGTGTTAGACCAAAATTCTCTAAAATAATAGAAAGCTTTTTTGCCCCTCTGTCGTGGGGGTTGTCAACATGAATGTTGAAATCACCGACAATTATTAAACAGTCATAATCAATGCATATGAGAGATGGAAGCTCATTCAAGTCAGTAAAGAAATTTTCCACGTATGTTGGAGTTTTGTATAAAGTTAGTCTCAAAGTTTGTTTGTGGCCTTTAACCTCTTTTGAGTATCAAGGTACTGAAAAGAGGTGAAATGACCCAAGGAAATTTTACTACTATTTATGGTATTCTTAAATATTGAAGCCACACCTCCTCTTTTTTTATGTTTTCTATTCTCACTTAAGAAATTGTAGTTAGGAGGTGACTCAATTAGTACGATTGGTTCATTATTGTCATTCAACCATGTTTCTGTCAGAAACATAACATCGATATTATGCTCAGTGATGAAATCATTAATTAATAGAGCTTTAGCACAGAGAGATCTGGTATTTAAAAGAGCTAGTTTAAGTGAATTGAGGCCAAAAGTTCTTCAGTCTGAGGTTCCTTTAGGCAGTGGAACAGTCTGAGGTTTGAATTAGGTCCGCTGTATTTTATGTTTCTGTTTTTTGTAAATTTTCTTGTAGTGATCCGGACAGGTAATGTCCTGTTTTGCAGTGCCAGGGGGCCAGACACATTCTGGAGTAAGACGGGTGTAAAGATAAAATCTGGACCCCGGCCTCATACCTCAGGAATGCAGAGTGATGGATCCTCTGGGAAGGTAGAGTCAGGTGGCTTAAATGAAGTGAGGTCTGCTACGTGAGTGCTAAGGAGTCGTCCCTGTTGATTCATTCCATCTGTAAATTTAAGAAACTCAGGTCCAGACGACATTTCTTTATAGGTATCTTGTGAATCCTGTGAATGAGTGGGTGAGCAGAGAGGGAGGGGGGAAGGAGGAAGGGAACCAGTCGCTCTGTCTTCAGTTGAAGTTGTATCAGCTTGTTTTGGCTACTGATATGCAGAGGGTTAAATAAGATAAGATAAGATTTGTCATTGTCATCAACAGATTACGAGATTGAGATTTGCTCGACTCGAGTTAAAATGCAGGTTATGTGTATATACATAATATACAATATACATATACAGTACATACATACATAAAAAAGAAAGAAATAAATAGTACAAAATGAGAAATAAATAGACATCAGAAGATGGTTTCAGCGCCTGGAGGTGTCGCAATAGAATTTACATTTTTTTAACAAAGTGGTGTCAAGAGCAGAAGTTCTTATGCCTTTGAATTTAGTGCCATGATTGCCATCGGGTAAAAACTGTTTTTTAGGCAATTTGTCCTGGTTTTTATTGCTCTGTATCTCTTGCCTGATGGCAGCAGCTGGAAGAGACCATGGCCAGGGTGTGAAGAGTCATTTAAAATGTCCAAAACTTTCTTGCGGAGCCTGGAAGTGTAAATCTGTTCCATAGTGGGGAGGGGGCAGCCTATGGTTCTCTCTGCTGCCCTCTGGAGCGCCTTTATGTCCGTGGATGTGCTTCTGCCGTACCAGACACACAGACTGTACGTGAGCACACTCTCAATGGAGCAGTGACAGAAGGTCTGCAGTAGGTCTGAGGGGAGACAGTTCTTCTTGAGTATTCTCAGAAAGTACAGTCTCTGCTGTGCCTTCTTCAACAGCTCCTTGGTGTTGGTGCTCCAGGTTAGTTTGTCCTCCAACTCCATGCCCAGAAACCTGAACACTGGGACCCTCTCCACACAGGTCCCACTGATGGTGAGAGGCTGGATGTCCGTTTTGTTCTTCCTGAAGTCGATCACCAGCTCCTTTGTTTTGGAGATGTTGAGGAGCAGGTTATTGACTTTGCACCACTCTGACAGCCGCTTCACCTCATCCCTGTACTCCAGCTCCCCCTTCCTGCCTGAGATGAGACCAACAACAGTCGTGTCATCTGCAAACTTTATGATCTTGTTGCTGAGGTGGTTGGAGAGACAGTCATGAGTGTAGAGGGTGTAGAGAAGTGGGCTGAGCACGCAACCCTGTGGCGATCCGGTGTTCAGGCTCAGAGCAGTGGAGGTGTGGGGGCCCAGTCTGACCCTCTGGGAGCGACCTGTTAGGAAGTGTTAAGTTGCACAAAATTCGAGACCAAACTTCAGCTTTAAAAGAGAACAAACACAGCTTTAATTAACATTTGCAAATGGAGAAAACATACAAAGCTCACATCTCAGTGAGAATCGGATGAGTTCTGACTTGGGGCTGAACGTCCCCTCATTTACATAGGATACATCACACATTACTTAGTCACACCCCCTGACACAAGTGTCAGGTAAAAATCTATACGTTACTTATCTGTAAGTTTCAGTGGAGCAGAGTTGCATACACATTCACAGCTCAATGTAAGGCGTTTCTCCAAAAAGGCCTCTCTGCTGATGGCTAAACAGATACTAGAAACTGAATTTCTACAATCTACGCTTATCACCTTAGCCATGTCTTCACATTTCTAACTGCTGAACACCCTGGTCTTCACTTATTTGAGGAGGGTCAGAAAAGCATATATCCTGTTGAGCTGCAACTGAGTGCAAACCTTTAATAAAAACATCATAAAGTGTACATTCAAATTTATTTAAACTTGTCTACTAAATTTTTCCTTCACAATTCCTCCCTTTGATTCCATTAAGGAATCACATTCTAGAAAATAATCACAAAATAAATGAAATAACTAAATACAATTAAAAGATAACACAAGGTAAAACACATCTAATAGCCATAAACAGTCTGTATTGATAAAACTTCAAGTTACAACCGTCACTTGCTTAAGTGGTTTGGGATGTAAAAATCACAGGTCAATACATAGAAAAAATGCTGTTTTTTCGAGGGATAGTCCTCTAACACTCTTTAAGCAAAGGCATGCAGAAATAGCTTATAACTTCAAAAATCAGAAATGAATTATACAAAATGAACCTTTTCCTTGTAGGTTAATACAAATTTCATCTGTCATATACCATGTGCAGTCCTTATAATCCTGTCCTTTACCTGTTCCAGTATTTTTATTCAAGTTTGACCATGGGACAAAAATGGTAGTTGAGGAATTCGAGGGTACACATACTTGAATGCCTGCTCTCATGGCTCGGTGATCTCCACAAGAGTAACTTCTCAAATCCGTTGACCGTTTGCTCCTGTTGAATGCAGTTGTATAGTTTGCCCGTACCTTCCCCATGTTGTTGTACCGGATGGGAAGTAGGTACCAGACGAACAGCCCAATGACTACACATCCCAAAAGGAAAAACCAGCATAGTATGGCATCTTTTAGCCACGTGGGCATTCTGGTACGGTGTTGTCTCGTCCTGTCCATGTTCTTAATGCTGCCTCAGCTAGATGCTGGTGATCTACTGAGTGGGCCGAATAGTTGGCAGCTCGAGTTAGCCCGAGGTGCTTGACGGAGCCACTCGGTTAGGCTCTTGTTCTGACTCCAGGGGCCTTCCCGTGAACCTCTTGCAGTGGCTGACGTGGACCCAGGTGGCTCTCTCAGCGACCTTGATGGCGGTGTGGGTGGTCAGCAACACTTGGAATGGTCCGGTCCACCTCTTGGATCTCCAATTCTTCCTCCTGAAATTTTTAATAAACACAAAATCTCCAGGTTGTATATTATGCAATGGTTTAGAAGCCGGTGCTGGAAGCCCTCCTTGGACCTGCTGTCTGATTTTCTTCAATTGTTCTGTAAGGGAAACACAGTAGTCAAGCATCCTATCACTGCATGTGATAGTATTTTCTCCGGGTGTCTCTGGCGCCCCCATACCCATGTTTGGGGGTCCTGCAAAAAGGATTTCAAAAGGACTGAGGTTATTCTTTTGACGGCGTCGCATGCGCATGTACATTAAAGCAATGGGAAGAGCTTGAACCCAGTTCAGTTTTGTTTCTTCACAAATTTTGATTAATTTATTTTTTAATGTTGCATTTTCTCTCTCAACAGCGCCCCCACTCTGTGGGTGATAAGCACAGTGCTTGTTCAAATTAATTTGTAAAATATTTGAAATCTGTTCCAACACCTTTGCAGTAAAGTGAGGACCATTGTCACTGGAAATTTTCCTAGGGATCCCCCAGCGGCAAATCACCTCCCTTAGGAGAAGTTTTGCAACTGCTGGGGCATCTGCATGTGTTGTGGGAAAAGCTTCGACCCATTTTGAAAACATATCAACCATCACCAAACAATATTTCTTTCCCTCGGCCGGTGTTAGTTCTATGAAATCTATCATTAGATGTTGAAAAGGTGCTGTTGTGGGAGGATGTGCTCCTCTGTGTTTCATTTGCAGACCTCTGGAAACATTATTTTGCGCACAGATTAGGCAGTTTTCACAAAAGGTTTGAGCAAATTTCGAAAAATTTACTGTAAACCAATTTTGGTCCATTTCTCTCAACATTCCCCCTCGTGACGCATGATCAATCCCATGTGTCACTACACAAAATGGATGGAAAAAATGTTGTGGGAGACATGGATTTCCATTTGGGCCAATCCACACATCCTTCTGTAGATATGAGCCCTGGTTTTTCCAAACAAATTTTTCAGCAGATGTAGCAAATTTTTGGAGGTCAGTCAGTGCCAAATCTGGTTGTGGGGGATGGGAGAGCAGCTGCAGAGGTAATGGTTTAAGTGCAGCAAGTTTTGCAGCTTCATCTGCAGCGGCATTTCCCACAGAAACAGGGTCATTTGCACGTGTGTGTGCAGCACATTTGATCACAGCAATAGCTGAGGGCAGCTGAACAGCATCCAAAAGGTCTGACACCAGGTGACGGTGCAGAATGGGAGTTCCATCAGAACGGAGAAAGGAGCGATGTTTCCACAAAGCCGCATAATCATGCACAATTCCAAAAGCATAACGAGAATCAGTGTAAATATTCACAATCATATCAGTGGACAAAATGCATGCTCTGGTTAATGCAACGAGTTCACATGCTTGTGCAGAGCATGGGGGGAGTGGCTCAGCTTCAAGCACGCCCTCAGAGGAAACTACAGAGTAACCACTCAATATAGCTCCTGTGGTGGGGTCACGTGATGAGCTGCCATCCACAAACAATGTCATGTCAGGGTCTGAAAGCGGTTCCTGCTTCAGATCTGGGCGGGGAGTACAAAGGATATCCAATTCAGCAACACAGTTATGAGGTTGGCCTTCCTCAGGTGTTGGGAGAAGAGTAGCAGGGTTTAAAATGTTGCAACGTTTAATGGTTATATTTGGCATATTCAATAGAACTGAATGATACCTTAACCACCTAGCGGTGGAAAGGTGTGCAGTTCTTTGCTCATTTAAAATGAGTGTGACAGAGTGGGGAACGAGAACAGTCAAATCAGAATATCCCACAATGTCTCTGGATGCCAGTACTGCTTTTTCAGCAGCTGCTACGGCTCTTAAGCAGTTAGGCATCCCTGAGGCGACTGGATCCAATTTTGAGGAAAAATAGGCGACTGGTTTCAATCTGTCACCATGTTTTTGGAGCAAAACAGAAGTCATGCAGCCACCACGCTCATCCACTGTCTGTATAAACGGACGAGATGGATCGGGAATACCCAGAGTTGGTGCTTTTTGTAGTTGAATTTTTAGCGCTTTAAAAGAATCAGAGGCCTTTTGTGTCCATGATACCTGTGACGTCATCAACAATCCTTTTTCATGACAAATTTCCCTTAAAGGTTTTTCTAATTCAGCATAACTAGGAATGAAATGTCTGCAGTAACCACACAATCCTAAAAAGGACATCAGCTGTTTTTTGGTCTGAGGTAGAGGCAGAGAAACAATGGCTTGGACACGTTTTTCTGAAATTGCCCTGCCCTTATGAGAAATCACATGACCCAGAAATGTCACACATGGCTGCACAAATTGCACTTTTGATTTGTTAACCTTATGACCATTTTCAGACAGAAAACACAACAGCTTCATGCTCTCAGAGCGGCATAGTTCAGCAGTGGGTGCTGCCAACAGCAGGTCATCCACGTACTGAAGCAATGCACAGTCTGGGTGCAGAGTCAGAGCACTCAAACTCTGATTTAAGGCCTGATGGAAAATTGTGGGGGATTCACAATAACCTTGGCACAATCTGGTAAATGTGTATGTTTTCCCTTTAAACTGAAAAGCAAACCAGAACTGACTGTCAGGGTGAATTGGAACACTGAAAAATGCATTTGCTAGATCTACAACAGTGAAAAACTGACTTCCAGATGGGATTTGGGACAAAATAGTGTAGGGGTTTGGGACAATCGGTGCACGGGGAATGACAGCTTCATTAACTTTTCTCAAATCTTGAACAAATCTCCATTCATTCGGCTGTCCCTTGTCTCTGATTTTCTTTACAGGGAAAATAGGTGTTCTTACTGGTGAATCATCACAAGGAACAATCACTCCTGTTTCCAGCAATGACTGAAAAACGGGTGTTATTCCTGCAACAGCTTCAGGTTTCAATGGATATTGGTGCTCATGTGGTCTAATGTCAGATTTTGCAGTGATGTGAATTGGTTCTTGACCTTTAATTAATCCAACATCATATTTATGAGCTGCCCATAAACGTTCAGGCAGTGTGTCCAAATCAGGATCATTTTCTTCCATTTTTGAGAAAAATTGTCATGCATTATCATCAATCACCTCTTTAGAGGGCTTCGCAGCCAAATCTCTGGGCATAGTTTCTCTGTACATTGATAATGATGGAGAGAAAAGGATGCCAGGAGAATGGTAAATCCAGTCTGTGGCTAATTGTGCTTGTTTAGCCAGAGGTCCCAGTGATTTCCACTTGTCCTCAAGGCTTTTTGTGAGAGAAACATGTGGAAATGACTCAGGAACTGTAAAAAATTGCTGTTGTTCCGAGTTGAGACAAACCAGTAAGAACGATGTCAAATGAGACCAATACATGTGTGTGACATGCAGTGATGTCGAAGGGGAGCAGAGAAACCTATCACCTAGTTCATCAGTGGGATCTGTGGTTGCCAAGGCTGTGCAATGCAGTCGCTGTTGAGTGATTACATCAGCAGTTGGGGGAACTCTGTGTCTGGCCAAACGCAGAATTTCCTCAGCTTGTGAATCCACAATGAGCCATTCAAAAATATAGAGCAATTTTGGTGTTTTGAAAAATGTAGTGGTTTCAGTTTGTTGAACCACAGTAACACCTTCTGGGGTGCACTTAAGTGCCAATGACATTTTTAAAATTAGATCTCTGGCCAATAAATTTATTGGACAGCATGATGACAGCAGAAATTGATGCTGAATTTGATCTTTTGTGAATGGATTTACAACAGGTAATGGTTTTGTTACTGGCTCTGATGTAGTTTGACCAGATGCTCCTGTGGAATGAACTTGTTTTCCAGACAGGGGTGCATCTGGGAGGGTGTATTTTCTTATTAGAGACTGAGTAGCACCAGAATCCACTAAGAAATTTACATCCTGACCACTAACTTTGACACACAGCATTGGTAAGTTCTTATAAGCATCACCTGAATAAGCCAAATAAGTTGTGTTCAGGGATGTGTGTGGTGTGGTACTTGCGATTTGCTGAACCTGGGGTTGATCCAAAAGCACCACAAAACAGTCAGAAGCTAGTCAGGTTGAGTAGCCTCCCCTGCCCCCTTGGTAACCACCCCGAGGTTGGAATCCTCGGCCGTGGGGAATGAATCCCCCACGTGGGCCTCTCCCATGGAGGCCACTGTGGTTATTGCCTCCTCTGAAAAATCCTCTGTTGCGTCCTCTTTGTTTCTGGGGGCATTCTCTTGACCAATGTCCATGCTGTCCACAGTGGAAACAAACATCAGATTGGGGGTCATACTGGTCTTGGGGTGGGCCCCTGGGTTGCAGCTGATACTGTTGTTGGGGTCCGTTCCTGCTCAGCTGGCTGACTTGGTGCAGGAGGGTAAGTTGAACATCCTCCATGTGTTTGTCTTTTCTTTGTTTGTTCTTTTTTTTCTCTTTCCTCCAGCAATTTTTCGTTATGGCGTGCATGGACCAGCAGGTCCTTCATACGAGGAACTTCCCAGCCAATATAAGTGTTCTTGATACCATCTCTTAGGCTGGAGCGAAGGCCATCCAAAAACTTTCCACACAACAGAGTCTCAAACCCATCAGGGTCATCTTCATCCATCCAGTTATTGTGGCGTGGGGTGAGTGTAGAGTTGGCACAGAATATTCCAAAAAGACGAGCATAATAGTCAGATGCCAATTCATCCTCTCGCTGTTTGCAGGCGCTGATGGCATTGTAATTAGGCCGGGCAGGAAACATCTGTTCCAGCTTGCGTGTTATTTCTCCAAACTTCTTGTAGTAGGGGTAATTAGGGCTAGGTTTTCCACCGTAATCAACTGCATGGCCAGGATCAGTGGGGTGGAGGAGCTTGAGGTTTTCTCTAAAAGTGTCCATGCCCAGTCTGTTGACAAAAGTAATCCCATAAACACGCACCAGAATGATCTTGAGTTCAAAAAATGTGGGCCTCATGGTTTCAGCCAGTTCCATGAGGGCATCAGCAATCTCTTTTCCGCCCTTTTCAACCGGAGGAAGATGTTCTTTGGCTATGGCAGCCAGGGTCTCAGGATCGCAAGATCTGTAGACCAGGTTAGTACCCTCTGGGCCAGGAACTTCAACCATAGGGAAGGATGAGATGGCTTGGTGTGCAGTAAAACTGTCATCTTTTTCATCTTCATTACTGCCAGACTCAGTAGGGGGTAGGGTGGTGCGAGTAATGGGATGGTTGTGGGGGTGATTGTCCTTGGCCTGTCGATCATAATATTGTCTTTGGGACAGGTCAGGTTGTTTATTGGGTTCACTAAGTTCCCGTCCTGCATGTGAACCTCTGTTTTTGGATTTTTCTTCTTGGCTTTCAGGTTTGAGTTCTTGTTTTTGGCCTTTTGGAGTCACAACAAAGGGAAAAGAGTCCAGGTCTGGATCAGCCCAAAAAGGGACATGGTCTCTGGCTTGGATCTTCTTGGCTTTGACAGAGGAGTAGGACGGTGGCTGTTGTTGAGGCAGGGAAGGGTACAGAGCCACGTATGAACTGGATGGAGGTGCCGTTGGACTCAAGCCCGGTGCAGCAGCGTGTGGGGGAGAAGAGGGAGAGGACAGATTAGTTTTTTCATTCTGTATCTGTTTCTTTGTAGTAACTTTATGAACCATTTGCAATCTAGACAGTTCCCTGCTATTTCTAACATCTTTTTCTCTTTTCCACAGTTTAAATGCATCCTCATGTTCTTCCATTGCTTTATATTGATCAGGGGTGATTTTAGAAGCCTTTAATAGTTTTGCCTTTTGCCCCAGGAGCTGTTTTTCCAAACTTTCAATAGCTTCTGGATCAAGAGAGCCATTTCTAGGGAATCCAAATTTGTGGTGCCAAATGACTAGGTGTTTACAGCAGGCCATGCCATGAGTTCTGGTCATAAAGTCAACTTCAGGTCCATGGGGTATGTAATCTTCCTCAGAGTGTCCTTTGCTAAAAAATGAACCCATTTTCCTATTTTATTTTAACCTTGTACAAGCTCTTTTTTTTTTTTTTTTTTTTTTTTTTTTTTTTTTTTTTTTTTTATATATATATATATATATATTTTTTTTTATTCTAACTTTTACTCTAACTGTCCTACGCCCAGGTACAGCTTTCTTTAACTTTCACTATAACTGTCCTACGCCCAGGTACAGCTTTCTTTTACTTTCACTATAACTGTCCTACGCCCAGGTACAGTTTTCTTTAACTCTGACTATAACTGTCCTACGCCCAGGTACAGTTTTCTTTTACTTTTACTATAACTGTCCTACGCCCAGGTACAGTTTTCTTTAACTTTCACTATAACTGTCCTACGCCCAGGTACAGTTTTCTTTAACTCTGACTGTCCTACGCCCAGGTACAGTCTTCTGGTTGTTCTAAGCCTAGAAACAACTCTTTTTCTAATCCTACGCCCAGGAATTAGAAACAATATTTTTACCTTAAGCAGTGGTTTTGTTCTCCCTTGGTCTCGAATTATCTTTGTCCTGTCGTGGACGATCCAACCTGGTGGAGCCCGGAGAGTTCCTCTCACTCTCAGACAACACTTTTAAGCGGAGGTGGAGGTCAGGTGATCAGCCTTTCTTTCCTGGGGTTCACCAGGTGGACGGCTCAGCGAAGTATCCTGTTCGTGACGCCAATTGTTAAGTTGCACAAAATTCGAGACCAAACTTCAGCTTTAAAAGAGAACAAACACAGCTTTAATTAACATTTGCAAATGGAGAAAACATACAAAGCTCACATCTCAGTGAGAATCGGATGAGTTCTGACTTGGGGCTGAACGTCCCCTCATTTACATAGGATACATCACACATTACTTAGTCACACCCCCTGACACAAGTGTCAGGTAAAAATCTATACGTTACTTATCTGTAAGTTTCAGTGGAGCAGAGTTGCATACACATTCACAGCTCAATGTAAGGCGTTTCTCCAAAAAGGCCTCTCTGCTGATGGCTAAACAGATACTAGAAACTGAATTTCTACAATCTACGCTTATCACCTTAGCCATGTCTTCACATTTCTAACTGCTGAACACCCTGGTCTTCACTTATTTGAGGAGGGTCAGAAAAGCATATATCCTGTTGAGCTGCAACTGAGTGCAAACCTTTAATAAAAACATCATAAAGTGTACATTCAAATTTATTTAAACTTGTCTACTAAATTTTTCCTTCACAGAAGTCCAGAATCCAACTGCAGGTGGCTGATGGGAGCCCAAGGTTTACTAGCTTGGACACCAGACGTTGGGGAAGTATAGTATTAAATGCTGAGCTGAAGTCCACAAAGAGCATTCTGACGTAGCTTCTCTAAGTGGGTCAGGGCGGCATGAAGTGCAGTGGATACAGCGTCCTCTGTGGACCTCTTTGCTTTGTAGGCAAATTGGAGAGGGTCCAGCTCAGCAGGCAGGCCAGCGAGACTGTGACTCCGCACCAGTCTCTCGAAGCACTTCATGATGATCGGTGTGAGTGCCACTGGACGGTAGTCGTTCAGGGTGTTGATGTTGGTTCTTTTTGGCAGGGGGACAATGGTAGAGGACTTTAGGCAGGGAGGGACAGTGGCTTGAGACAGGGACCGGTTAAAAATCTTTGTGAAGATTCCAGCCAGTTGGTCTGCACAGTCTTTAAGCACCCGTCCTGACACACCATCAGGTCCCGCAGCCTTCCTTGGGTCCACCTTCCTCATCACCTGCCTCACCTCATACTCCTCTACTGTCAGAGCAGAGCTGCTGTGGACAGGCAGCTGTGATGGAGCTGTGGTAGGTGTCGCCTCAAAGTGGGCAAAGAAGATATTCATCTCCTCTGCAAGGGAAGTGGTTCCCTCCGTGCATGGCTGGTTGCTGGATCTGTAGCTTGTAATGTGCTGGACACCGTGCCACACCTGCCTGGTGTTGTTGCTCCTGAGCTGCTTCTCTATTCTCCCTCTGTATGATGCCTTAGCTTGGCAGATGCCTCTTCTCAGGTTGGCTCTGGCAGAACTGTAGAGTGCTTTGTCCCCAGACCTGAAAGCAGCATTCCTGGCTTTCAAGAGGCCCCGGACCTCCTTAGTCATCCAGGGTTTCCTATTCATGAGTCTGTTCCTGGTGACATTGTCCGTGCAGAACCTGATGTAGTCCAAGACTGCTGAGGTGTAGTTCTCCAGGTCCTGATGTGCAAAAACCTCCCAGTCAGTTCTCTGGAAGCAGTCCTGTAGTTGGTGAGAGGCATCCTCAGGCCAGATGGTGACAGTCCGGATTATACTGGGGACACGTTTCCGCAGGGGGTGTAAGCAGGGATCAGTAGCAGGGACACGTGATCAGACTGGCCAAGGTGTGCTAAGGGTTTAGCCCTGTATGCCTGTCTGATGTTTGTGTACAGCTTGTCCAGAGTTTTATCACCCCTGGTTGTGCACTTTACGTGTTGATGGAATTTGGGGAGGACTGATTTCAGATCAGCATGATTAAAGTCCCCAGAGACGATGTGAACAGCCTCGGGGTACTTGTTCTGGTTGTTGCTGATAGTATCATGCAGGAGTCCCACGGCCGAGCTAGCGTTAGCATCCGGTGTTATGTAAACCGCAGTGAGTAGAATGGTGTTAAACTCACGTGGGAGGTATCGGGGTCTTCATTTAATTGTGATGAACTCCACACCTGGAGAACAGTGGCTAACAACTACAGTGGAGTTCGTACACCAGCTGTTATTTACATAAACGCATAGTCCACCTCCTCTTTTCTTACCGGAGCTCGCTGATCGATCCTGTTGGTGTGCTGTGTAGCCTGCTAGCTCGATCTCCGGGTCCGGTATGGTTGGATTTAACCACGTCTCCGTGATCAACAGAATGCAGCATTCCCGGATGAGGTTGTCAGTTGCAATCCACAGCTTCCATTCCTCCAGTTTATTAACGAGAGACCTCACGTTGGAGAGAAAAATGCTTGGTAGCGGTGGTTTGTGTGGCTGTTTCCTGAGCCTCGCTAACACGCTGCTGCGACACCCCCTCTTTTGTTTACGATCTCTGCGCCGTCGCCCTGTCAGATACTGGGATTGTAATCCAGGGAGAGCCGGGTGTCCGTGCAATATCGACCGGAATGTTGTTGTGGACACGGAAAAGCTCCTGTGACAGACTTTCCCCGATTGCTTGAGCAATGGCCAGTAAATTTTGTCGGTTGTAGGTGTTTTTAACCGCGCAAAGTGGAAAAGGACAAACTTTGAGTCAGAGAGCACAAAGCCGCTGCGTCTACGCGCGCCGCCATTCCATCCTAGTCAGACATCCTTGAGCCTGTTTTTCTGAAGCGATGATGAAATTGTTGTCCTTGTAGATAAAATGAAAAAGATTTGCAGTGAGTAGCTTTGTCCCATGTTTATTAAAACTGCATCCACCTCTTCCAAAAGGGTGAAAGCACTGCCAATAGAGCCGGAGGTTATCGATGAAGGTCACTGAGCTGGCAGAGCAGGTTTTAATCAGCCATTTGTTTATCATGTCCAGCCTGGAGTGTTTTTCGTCTCCCCATTGAGGTGATGGAATTGGACCACTGAGAAATAACTTCATTTTTAATTTTCCTTATCACATGAAGAACATTTCCAGGATTAAGGGACTAATGTCTCAGCCAGATCTAGAGAAACTCATCCATGCGTTCAGTCGCATTGATTATTGCAACAGCATCTTCACAGGTCTGTCCTGCTTGTGTTCTCACTAAAACCAGAAAGACAGAGCACATAACACCAGTTTTAAAGTCCCTACACTAGTTCTCTATAGCTCAAAGGATAGACTTTAAAATACTGTTGCTAGTTTACAAATCACTGAACGGCTTAGCACCACAATACATCAAAGATCTGCTGTTGTATCAACCTTCCAGACCTCTCACGTCTTCCGGTTCTGGTCTGCTCTGCATCCCCAGAACCAATCAAAAAGAAGCAGCATTCAGCATCTATGCACCACAAATTTGGAACAAACTTCCAGAAAATTGTAAAACAGCTGAAACACTGACTTCTTGTTAAATCTCGACTAAAAACCCACCTCTTTAGGATTTTATTTGAAACGTAATCAATTGCAAACTTATTGATGGAACTTGACTTAATGTCGTGTTTTGATTGTTGATTCTATGTTGCATTGTGTTTCTGTGTTTGATATGATGTAAAGCAGCAGTTCTTTGCTGGGGGAGAGGAGGGTGCGTGTCGTAAGTATCGAGTCCGATGCTGTTGTTCGGGGGGTGCGCGCGCAGTACTCCGATGTTGTTTTGTTACTCATTCCGCTGCAAGTTGGCTCAATTTTGACGCGCAAGACGTAACTGGTAAAATCCGGTTTAGGATTTTCAAAATAAAAGATCCAGAAGTAGTTCATTATTTCTTACGCACCCCAGTACCAATTAGTCCGCGGACCTGGTGGTTGGGGACCACTGATGTAAAACACTTTGAAATGCCTCGCTGCTGAAATGTGCTTTACAAATAAAATTTGATTGATTGATGGCAGAAATTCAATGCACCTAGGCATGTAGATGTGGTGTGACCAATGTGATTAAAATCAGGCAACTAGAATTTAAGACCACCATGCCACGATTTTTATGAAAATTATATATTTTATACAAATTCTTGAAATCACAGTTTACAGATGTTGAATTGGAAAAAGCCTTTCATCTAAGGGAGCTGTAATTGTATTTATTGTTATAGATATATAGATATAGCAATCTAAAAATATTTTTGAAAATGTAGGATTTAGAGCTGTTGTAAACGAATATTTTAGTAATTGAGTAATCTATCGATTATTCTTACAATTAATCGAGTAATTGGATAAAAAAAAATTAAAAATTGGTCTAACAGCAGTATTAGTATCGCATATCAACATCAGTCCAATTTTTCACATTAGAGAGTCCCTAACAATAACTTTTCTGTAGTTTAGAAAATTAACCTGTAACAATAATAGCTCACTTTCTAACTTTACCTGAAGAAAAGTTATACAAAAATCTGAAATTATATTCATTTTAATAATAAAGAGGCAGGCTCACAAATACGCTAGTAAAAAATGTCTATACTCCAGCTTTTGGTTTATGTATTCATCTTCAGTCAACTTAAATTAATTCTCACCCTGCTTAGACATTTATAGCTTTTCTGTTTATGTTAGCGACGGGATTTGACACATGCGTTCGTCACACACAGAAACACACCTATCAGCTACGTACCGCCACACATTTGTTGAGACGGGGATTATATGAAATAAATTTTAAAGCTACACTTACGTTAATCATCTAATGTGCAGTCGCCCGCAGCATTCAGTCTATCCGCTCACCTGTATAAATACACCTTCAGCGCTCTTACCCTTCGTTCGCTCTGAACACTGGCCACCAGGCAGCAGCTCGGGGAGGAGAAAAGCTGTCATACTCCAGGCATTGCGCCAGTCATCTGAAGGATGCTTATTGGTCCCCTAAAAACGACAAAGACCCAGACATTATCACTGATCAATAAAATCCCCACGGCTGAACTTGAAAACTGGACGTTATGCTGCTAACACTTAGCTTTCGCCAACAACTCAGGCGGAAGTCAGAGCACCACGCAACGCAAGTATCCTGGCTAGAACAGGTGTATTAAATAATAAAATATAACTTAACGAAGCTTCGAGGCAGATAAATTTTCCTCGAGGAATTTTAATAATCAAGGTACTCAAATCACTTGAGGAATCGTTTCAGTTCTAGTAGGATTATGATTTCTAAAAAATATTTTGAAAATGTGCTAGAGTGCCACCAATAGGCTAAATGGTAACACCTTTAAGGAGTAAGCACTGTCCTGAAAACTTCTAGCTCAGTCCAGATGCTAAGAAACACAATGAAGCCAGGCTGGTGGGATGTGGGGAGCAGAGTGCAGAACAAGGGGTGGACTTACTGGGAAAGGCTTGAAACCCATTGATACCTGCTTGAGGTTCTAGAAATTGGACTGATCTATTGTCAAGTATTTTTTGTATATTTGTAGATATGACAGGTCATTATCATAAGAAGACAATATGTGAAGTGCCTCACCCATATGTGCCTCATTGTTCGACTATTTAGTTTGCAGATTTTTATTACTGGGAATACACAACTACACAATGTATGATTATCAATAAAGGAAGACACTCTTTTCAGTTGTGAAAATGGAAATTCAGTTTATTTGTATCAAACATTTCAGCAACAAGCCAGTTCGGAGTACTTAACATGATAGAAACAAAATACAGTAAACAAAATATTAGTTTTGATTCGAAGGAACCCTATGTGTTTCAGTAGTTTTGCAGTTTTTTGGAAGTTTGTTCCAGACTAAAGGAGCGTAAAAACTGAATGCAACTTCTCCATGTTTTTGGTCTTGAAGGTTAATATGCCAACGTGTCTTTAATGTATTGTGGTGCAATGCAATTCAGTGTTTTATAAACTAGCAAAAAATATTTTCAAGTCTATTCTTTAAGATACAGGGTGTGTTAGGACTTCAAAAACACCTAGATGATTCCTCTATTTTCCTAGTGTTAGAGAACACGTAAGCCTGATTGTTAGTTTCTAGCTTTGAGCTTTGTGTTACCTAGATTGTTCCTCTTTAGGTGCAGAAATAACATCAGTTGTGTTTCTGTTCAGCTGGAGACAGTTGTGGCACATTCACACATTGATTTGTTTTGAGCACTTACTTAGCACTTGAATCAGTTCAGACTAAGCTCTTAATGTAATCTAAGAGCTGTGTATCAGCTGCGTAGTTATAGTAACTTATTCTTCTTATTATGTGAGCTAGTGGGAGCCCGTAAATAAGGGGTTTCCAAAGTCAGTTTGCAATAGCTGGTATCCTGCATGTTTTAGGGTGTTTTCACACCAGATAGTCTGATAGACTTGGTTCGATTGGGGATCAAAATTGCAACATTTGTTACATTTCCAGGACTGTAGTTTGCATTCACACTACACTGTGTCAAACGACGCAAACTAACTGAAAGCCCCGTTCACCCCAACGCCTGTGATGGCGCTGCACCAAGAAATACTGAAGGAATCGACACAAAAACCTCTGAAGAAGACATAGAGCGGAGGCTCTTTTTGGTAGGACTCCACAACATGTTGCAGGCTGCTCCTGGATCGAGTGCCAAGAGTAGCATCTAATGCAGGGGTGGGCAATTATTTTTTCCATGGGGCCACATGAGAAACAGAAAATATTGTGGAGGGCCGGCCAAAAGGCTGATCTCAATTCTGCATAATATGAACTGTACTTCTTTGTAAAAAGCAGTAAATAGCATTGTTTTGACAAGCTGGTAAGAGTACATGTTATAATTAAGCAATGAAAACATGAGGTTGCCTTCCAAAAAATGTAATTTATTCAAGCGAATTTCACAAAACAATGGGAAAGGCAATTAATCCCTAAAACGGCATCATAAAAACACGCTAAACATGCAAATAAAAATAACCACAATATAATTAAAATCATGCACAACTCAACCATTTAAAACTTTTTACATTTTTAAGTTATTTTTTCTTGTTCAGTGAGAGAAATCTAGTCTCTGCTGGGCTTTAACGAGTGCATCAAAATCAGGTTGAATGTCTGAGGTGGAGATGCGAAGCACAGCTGACAGATGATCGTCAGTGAGAGATGATCTGTAACTGGATTTCATGAACTTCATCATTGAAAATGTTTGTTCACATATGTAGGTAGAGCCAAAGAGAACCAACATCTTCTGAGCATGTCTCTTCATGTTTGGAAAGTTCTCCTCCTTGAGAGAAGAGTAGAAATCCAGCAGAGATCCTGATTTAAAGAGCTCTGCCAGTACTGCATCAGACTGCAGGTCAATGAGTTCCAGCTGAACATCACTGGGTGCATTATCCACACTGCAGGTAAAGGGAGAGGAAATCATGTGCATTTCATCCTCGATTGTCCTGAGATCTTCAAATCTCCTTGAAAACTCACAATGCAATGCTCCTAACATGGATGAGTACCTGCGGAGGTGATCGGCTGATGGTGTGACTTCTTTCAGGGTTTGCATGTGAGTGAGATTGTTGTTCTCCAGTTGGCTTGAAAGAAACAACATCTTTTTCATGAAAGCCTTCACCAGGGTGTGCATTTCATGAACAAAAAGGCCCCTGCCTTGCAGTTTGGTATTCAGGTCATTCATCAGTGCGGTCACATCAACAGCAAATGCAAAATCTGCCATCCAGTCCTCATCTGAGAGCTCTGGGATGTCTTTGCCTTTCATCTCACAAAACTCTCGAATCTCTGTTTTCAGATCCCAAACTCTTTTTAGCACTTTGCCCAGGCTGAGCCATCTGACAGGTGTGTGGTAACTGACGTCACTATGCTCAGACGCATGGTCCTCCAAAAGTGCGACAAACTGTCTGTGATTCAATGCCCGTGCCCTGTTGAAGTTTACTATGTTACTAACATTAATAACATGGTTCATTTTTAGCACCGACTTGCACAACACATGTTGGTGTATAATACAATGCAAAAATATTAATTCCTGATCTGCGTCGATTTCAGCCACTTTATCTTGCATACGTTTTAAAAGTCCCACATTTTTCCCTGTAAAATTTGGACAACCGTCCGTTGTGACACCTGCCAGTCTGTCCCATTTCAGTCCCAGTGTGTCCATGCACGCATTCACCTCCATGAAGAGATCGCTCCCTGTAGTTGTTCCTTTCATCGACCGCATTGCTGCCAGCTCCTCCGTAATCTTGAAGTCCGGCGTTATCCCGCGGACAAATACAAGTAACTGGGCTGTGTCACGGACATCACAGCTTTCATCCAAAGCCAAGGAGAAAAAGTCAAAATTTGCCACTTCACGTTGCAGCTGAAGCTCCAGATTGCACGATATGTCCTCGACCCTTCTCGTCACGGTTCGCCTGGAGAGCGGGACTTTCTCAAATTCTTCTTTTTTTTCAGGGCATATTAAAGCTGCAGAGTCCACCAAGCACTCTTTGACAAACTCCCCCTCCGAGAATGGCTTACTGGTTTTAGCGATTTTGTGAGCCATCACAAAGCTGGTCTTGGTTGCTGCATCCCTGGATGTGTGAAGCTTGGTAAAAAAGCCTTGCTGCTTTTGCAGTTTAGCTAGCAAAGCTTCCGATGTCCGCGCCCTTTCAGCATCAGTCACGTTCTTGTATTTCTCCCCGTGTTTTGTCTCGTAATGCCGACTCAAATTGTAGTCCTTAAACACGGCGATCTGCTCCCCGCAAACTAAACACACGGCTTTACCTCTCACTTCAGTAAATAAATACTTAGCAGTCCAATTTTTGTTGAAAACCCTGCATTCGGCATCTACCTTTTTTTTAGCATGAGCAGACATTTCTGAGGGCTAAAGTCCTCTTATGACAACAATCAAATCACGCACATGCCTCAATATACGTTTTGCGTCATCATGTACGTAAATAAGAAACAACTTCAAAATAAAAGCAATGCAGCTTCAGTCCATGCATCAGGTAAAATAAGAAAATGTTTATTTTGTAATTTCCAATTAACGTTACACGGGCCGGTCAGAGTCAATCAAAGGGCCGTATGCGGCCCGGGGGCCGTACAATGCCCAGGTTTGATCTAATGTGTCATATCAAGGAAACTTGTCCTTCGCATCTCCTGAACTTCCACTTGCCCTTAGCATGTTATGTATTGATGGCGAAGTCTTTTTACCTTAGTGCGGTACTGTGCAACTGTACGAGGGAATCCAATGCCTCCATCTTCACACTAAGTAGCTTGAAAATCTCGCTTTTGTGAGTGGTTACAAGTATCTGCAATATATTTTCTTCTGACCATATTTGTATGAGGGCCTTTACCTCCTCTTCACTCCACGCCTGACCACGAGCTATTTTTTCCTCTAATGGTGGAAATGCACATTTATTATGGTTGTATTGACACAGAATGCTATGCACTGTAGTTCACTTCCTGCTTTTGGAACAGTTTCATTCAGATATGATTTCAACCATGGAAGAGTTCACTTCAACCGGATCGAGATCTAGGTTTTTAGGTGGATCAGAGTTCACTTTTTTTAATCCGTTTTGGATTTTAAATTTCCATTCTCACCTCCTAAACAAATTGGACCTTCTAGACAAATGAATTAGGGTCTGATTCAAGACTCTTAATTCTAGGCTGGTGTGAATGCACCCTTAGTTCACTCCCTCATTCAACATAGCTGGATAAAATGATGGCTCATTAGCAGGAATAGGAAGCAACTACCACCAGGGACAGAACTAAAATCTGGAGGATGTTGGCCCTCAAGGATTCACTTTAGACACCACAGATGTAGATATTAATTAAGGGGAGCCCAAGTATTGAACCTTGGGGTATCCCACAATTGACTTCTGTCCCCTCAGATGAAAAGTTATCTGTTGACACAAAGAAGTCCCTGTTATTTAGGTAAGATTCAAACCGAGAGACCCACCCAGCCCTCCAGTCACTTGAATAATATATCATGGTCAACAGTGCGTGGTGATGGTGTGTTAACCACTGTGATGTGTCTTCCACAGAAAGCCAAGCTTGGTATGAAGATTTAACATCGCTAACCTGGGAGATCATGAAAATGGAACTAGAGTGAAGTGAATGACAGCAGATAAGTCCTCTTTGGACATCATGTTTGATTTGTTGATTATTTTTTATGCAGTTTGATTACTTTTGTCATATAAGCCACTGTTTTATGATGTTTGAATCAAATACAGTCAGAGTTTTTTTATCAGCCCGACAAACACACTTTTCATCAGTTCAGATATCAACTCACAATAAACCTATAGTTCTGAAATTTTCATTCAATGTCTAATAAAGTCTCTTTACTTCTGCATCATAATTATTGTGAACAGAATTGCTCAGATGTTTAAGCCTGACTACCAGCTGACTTCTCTCTGCTCTCTTCCAACAGTATGCTGCCAACATTTGTTTTACTTCATTTTGTTTTGGTTGCACTTTATCTACGCTTACATCTATATACACCACCTATGCACACCATCTCTTGCCATAACTTAATTTTTACCTAATTTGGAGAAACTTTTTTTTCCAAGAAAATATCCATGTAGAAAAAAATCAATTTTCCTTTTTGTTTGATTTGAAAATGTTCAATGAACCTTTGTGGTGCGTTTCAGCTGTCAGACATTATACTTCGCCGAAGAACACTTATGAACACTATTCACTTCATTCTTCCATTTTTCATCTGTAAACAGTCTCAGAATCTGTAGGCTGTAATATACCCACTTATAGTTTTCTGCGCAATGTGTAAATCTGTCAGTACTGCTGAGTGACTCTAAGCTGCATAGAAACAGAATGGAGGTTTCAGTCCTTGTTGATACATCTTCAAACAATTAAAATGTAACACTTGGATTTCCTAGTAACAGTGAAAGTTACTTTTCAACCATAGATTGAAAGATTACATACTGAAGCATTTGACTTGGATGTCACAGCCACATGGTGAACACATAATCTTTGTAATGCCACAAAGGATTTGAAATTAAAATAAAGCATGACTAGTGTGAGAAAAATAATGTGTAGTAGAGCTGTCATCGGAATTATTTAGCACTATCCTGTTACATCCTAAGAATTTTACACATTTTAGCAATTACAGCCAATACATTTAAACACATTATTATTATTGTTGTTATTAATATCTCACCCATTAGCCACTGGATATTGGGACCAATCTGCCAATGACACTAAGTACAAAAAATGGTAGGACAAGTCTTGAACTGTGAAACATGACTGGTAGCAAGTAAGAATAATGTGCCGACACTACAACATGACAAGGGTGGTAGATATAGGCTTGAATTACTGTCAGTTTGAATTATTTAGTGCAATGTCAATAAAATCACAGGAAAACTATTTTTTTAAACTGTCTTTTTAGGCTCTAAGACAGGGGTCACCAACCTTTTTGAGACTGGGAGCTACTTCACGGGTACAGAGTAATACGAAGGGCTACTTGTTTGATACAAACAAATTTTCTTGGCTCAGCCTCTATAACAATAATACATATACGATTACATGCGGTCTAATCATATTAATGTTAGGGACCACTCACAATAGTCATCAGTAAGTACGGTTAATTGCTATTATGTGACCAGAAGTTCTTAGTTCAGAGTTTTAAGTTTGATTCCCTTTTGGAGCTTTTCTGTGCGATTCTAAATTGCCCACAAGTGACTGAGAATATGGACTATTCTAGTAGTACCTACAGCTGTACGCACTACGAGTACCTTGAGATTTTCCTTTGAATAAAAGAAGTAAAGAATAGTTATTGTATGTTTTATTATCTAACCCTCTTTACTATTAACAAAATTGTGGAGGAAAAATAATATTTTGTGTCAAAACATCTTGTACGTAGCGCACATCGGGGTGAGTCTGTGGGGGTGGGCGCAAAAGGCTAAATCATATTGGTCACTCAGTTTACTTTTGTTAATTTGGCACTTTTTCTGTGAGCAAGAAACAAATGAGCTCCTCCCATTGGACCAAAGTTCCGCCTGAGCTTTTTACCGTGCGCGGTTCTGTCGGGGTCGCCGGTTTATTATCCTTTTTGTAGTTTCGCGAACTGAAAAGCTGACGGGTCACCTGTTGGCTGACACCAGCAGATGCCGAAAAAAACAGTTAGACAGATCGGAGAGTAGCATAAAACTACCACTACACCTGACCAGCACAAACCTAAACCACAAAAGCAGCAGACTTTTTTGTTGTTTTAAACAAATAATGCTAAATAATAAAGACATGAAAGTGAAGCCTACCCTTGTGATCCACGGAAAGAGGGGGATGTTGATTCCCAGGTTCAGGTGGTATAGGAGACGCAACATTGTTTGCTTAATTTCTTCTCTTTTGGGGAACGTTTCGTCTGAGTAGGAGCAGCAGATGTCTGCCATCCGGTGACCCCACCAGAATCGCGCACACGGTAAAAAGCTCAGCCGGGATCCAAATGACCGCTGTTAGGACTACGGGTGGGATCAAACTCCACTCAATCATTTTTAGCTTACAGAAAAAGCGCCAAGCTGCCAAATAAACAAAATAAACTGACCAGTTAACATTTAGGCTTTGATCTGCCCTTTAACCCCCACAGACTCGCTACATAAAATATGTTTTGACACAATAGGTTTTTTTTCTCCACAATTTTGCTAATAGCAAAGAGGGTTAGATAACAAAATTCCAGAAGTTATTCTTTTCTTTTTTAAAGGAAAATCTCAAGGCACCAAAGTGGGTGCAGCTGTACAGCTGCAGGCGCTGCTGCCTTCTGATAATATCCTGTAGGCGTCTGCGCATAATTCTGAACTTTAACCCTAGAAAAGAGTTGTATACATACAGCAAATTATTTTAAACGTTTTTATAACTCACTTTTTAAAAAACAAATTCTAAAAATAAACAAATGTTATTTCCAGGTAAAAGAATTTAATTGAATATTTTTTTGGCAGTGCTCCCTAATGACAATGGCTATTTTTAGAACTTGCTCCCGGGCGACTGACTAGGTCCCCTCGGGCTATGGGATGCCCGCGGGCACCGTGTTGGTGACCCCTGCTCTAAGACCTTATAAACACAAATATTGCTTTAAAAATGAAGCTTATCTTGTCTGAAACAAGCTTGTTCATTTCAATCACATGTTGAATTAAACATAGTTCAATTCAACATGTTCAGCTTTTTCAGTTGAATATGTTGAACGTGTATTTCCAGTCATATTTAAAATAGTAAATATTCTCTTCCATAACCAGTATTGATAAATTGGAACAAATATGAAAAGCAATCATTATCAAACTATCAAACGTAATCTGAATTTATAATTAAATTTTGTTATGCGTTTTCATACTAAAAGTCAGGTGAAATAAAAAAAAATTGTCAATTGCTACAATATGTATAAAAAAAAAAGAAATCAAACATTATGAAAAGTGGGGTCTAATTAATGTAGCCTTTACTGATCTGTTCAAGATTCTGCATTGTTCTGTCCAATAAAATTTTGTCGCTTGGACAAAAAATAAATAAATAAAACCAGTGTCTAGCCCTGTCCATCTGCAGTGTTGAACAGGAACAACATCTCATTGTAAATGGTGTCATTTTGCCATAAAGGCCATGTAGCACTGAATTATCTTGGTGTGTGCATGGATGTTTGTTTTAATGTTGATACAGGCATACAGTTTTTCCTCATCATCTGGTTAATAAGGTCTCAGTTGTAACCCATGTGTTGTAGAATATGTACAGTGTATAAATACCTTCTGTAAAACTCTGCTGCAGAAACCATGTAAAGGAATAAATTGTTGTATTTCAAAATGTACTTTAGTACTGTCACCTTTAGAGGGGTTTATTTACAATAGTAGGGTTTGTGCACAATCATTGCTGATTTGTTTGTTTTGGGAATCAACGGAATCTACATTTTGTAATATAAATAGAAATTGTTAAATATTTTCTTCATATTTAATATTTTAATCAAACTACTGCTTAGCCTGGAATTAAAGGACAATTGTTTGGTCAAAACTGATATTTAAAAACATTTCTTCTTTAGCACAGTTTCCCTTCTTTGAGGCTAAAAACAGAATCAGTCTAGAACAGGGGTCTCAAACTCCAGTCCTCGAGGGCCGCTGTCCTGCAACTTTTAGATGTGTCTTCTGCACCACACCTGAATAGAATAATTAGGTCATTAGCAAGGCGCTGGAGAACTGATCTACACAAGGAGGAGGTAATTAAGCCATTTCATTCCAGTGTTTTGTACCTGTGGCACATCTAAAAACTGCAGGACAGTGGCCCTTGAGGACTGGAGTTTGAGACCCCTGGTCTAGAACTTAAAGCCATTTGAACTGCTGAAGTAGGAACTGAGGAGAAGCTATGGGTAAAAATGAATGCCCTTGAGTTACTGTCGGTGTCAAGCAGCCTTCTATGTACAATCAGCTCAGAAGCGCAATAGAAGTCCCCAAAAAGGCCCTGGCCTTTCTGGCTCTGGTGCTGCTACCATCTGAGTCAGATGGTAGAGCACAGGGAGAGAGGTTTATGAGGGGGCGTTTAGGACAAGAACTATGTTTTGTCTCTAACACACTATTAAACACTCACCCACACAAACAAAATATTACAATTACACATATATGCTAATAAAATGTCACACACACATCAGGGTTTCCCCCAGAAAACTTGCTAAGCCCGGTGGTCAGGAAACCGAGGCAGTCCACCGTGTTTTTTATTAAAAGATGTTAAGTTGACAGGAAAAGTAAAAATATTACTGGATGTTCCAGGAAAACATTTTCACTGAAACGCTATTTAAACCCACAACTAGTCTTAAAAACAACTAATCAAAAAACACAGTTACAATGAATATCAATTATTTGCACTTCTGTTTAATCCAAATTAAGTCAGCAGCTCCATCAGGGCTCTAGGTGCCATAAATTCTAATATTTTAACACAGACAGATACATGTAACATTTGTTTATTGACATTATCAATGCTACTAAATTTGATTTAGTGGTTTCAGCATACATAGATTAAATATTTGAAATTGTTTAACATTTAAATGCAAGATGTTAAGGAGCTGGCAAGTTTACTTTGTAAAAGTTCAAAGAACAATGTTCATTGTTAGATTGTTTTGATACCATAGCAACAATCTGATGCTGTGAATTTAATCTTTGAGTTTGAGCTCTATTTGTTCACAAATACAAATTAGTGAACTGAGATAACTTATTGCTTTTTGGGTTGGCCATTTAAACTATTAAATCTAACACAGAAGCTGTTAGAGGTGCTGATGTTTTTGAGCTACAAAAGGGTGATTCAGGTTGAATCGATACCAGGCACAATTTGTTTGGTATTTCTATACATGTCCGATAGACACACCTGTCAGTGACAGGCTGTCACACAGATCTCAACAATAATGACCAAAACAAATACTACGGACCATCACAACCTAAAGAACCAGACATCAGAGTCTCTTTATCCCCTACCCCCCCCCCCCCCCCCCCCCCCGAGACCAAAAAATTTAAATGGCAATTTAAAGAACAAATCATACCAATACATTAATGGTAAAAAAATAAATATTGTGAAGAAAAATCATTTATGTTTTCTACATTAGTTTGTTAGGGAATCTGTGTAGGAAAAATGTTGATATCCTTTATAAATACATGATAATTATGTGGTCAATATTATTCCAGTATTTTATTAATGTGGGTTGTCAGTTTGGATAACCTGACTTCATTCTTATCAAGCTATAAGAATGGAGGAAAACATGCTAACAAAATGCCTCAGACCTGCAGCCCATAGGCGGTTCTAGAGGCTGGTGGAAGTGGCTCATATATTAAATAAAATATTGGCCTATTTTTTGTTTAATTCTTTTTAAATTGCTTTCTAGGCTGCAATTTATTCACACATGTACATTTATTATTATTAATACTTTAATTAAAAATGAGTTGTATAAGTTTTTGTGTATCAAACAAATTAGTCCTCAGTGTCACCAAAGCCCTTAGACTCAAAAAGGTTGGTGACCCTTCTTCTGGGACTTGGCAGGGAGACACTCGAGTTTAAATGTCTTTACTCAATATCACTACAGTGGTGTTGTGATGCATCTGATAAGTCAGATCAGATACAGTAGCTGTTATCCAACAAGAACATTTAAAAATTAATTTTTTATGTGGTTTGACTACTGTATTTTTAAACCTACTTAACACAAAATGAATGTCATTCAGCTGTGAGGATGGAGAGAAAGAAGAGAAGATGAATCAGGACAGACAGGGGAAAGCAACAGGTTGGTCTAACATTAGGTGTCATGATGGGTTCCAATTTTCTAGCCCACATGCGGAACACAACACAGGAGAAGATGTATATAGTTAAGAGTTTACTTTGAACACAACAAATGGTGAATGTGGAGTAACGGGTCTGGTCCAGGGAAGGAACGGGCTCACGGAAAGACCGGCACACTATGAGCGGCAGAGCAGGATATGGCGAGTTCAAAGCCGTCAGAGACGGGAGTGCTAACAGGTTAAACGGAACGAGCTTACTTGTGAGGATGAGAATTATCGTCTTGGGCGGGTTTACTGAAATGTCCAGGGTCTTTTGTCTCTTTGTGGGTCCAGGTGGTCGGTGCTGAACAGCAGGAATCCAGAAGGCACAGGTGGAGTGCGTCGGAGGGCAGGCAGGTAGGCTCAGGTACAGCGGAATCAGAAGAGCGGTGCGACTGCCAGTCGAGGGATCCCGGAGGAACTTGCAATCAGACGGAGGAGGTGAGTTTGGAAACTCGGGTAACCAGCGGGTACGTTCCGCAGCGTCACGAGGAGGGTTTCGATCAGGAAACCAGATGAGATCGACTCAAGGAAGATCCATGGCGTCTTGAGGATTCACCTGAAGGCAGGAAATAACAGGGAGAAATCACTAGGAGGTCAAGTCAAACAAGGATAACTGAAACTAGCTCTAGGAGGCTCAGAGGTACCGTTACTGGCTAACACTCAGGCGCCGAAGTACTGGCAGTCAGCTCCTGCCAACTGCCAGCCCTGCTCGATAAGCTGATTCGATTCAGGTGCGCTGATTGACGGCACACAACTCCAGGAGGGTGAGTCTGGCACCATCTAGAGGCTGAATGGTAAGTAGTGACCACAAAGAAAACAAAGAACCCCGGAACACAACATTAGGTGGAAGTGAGGGAACAGCTGCTTAATCCCAAGCAATATTTTTTATTATTATTATTATTATTTTGAAAAACTGTATTAAGATCTGTAATTTTGTACAACTAATATATAATGTTTTTTTGACCATATGATTTAGTGGAGAACACCAAAGACGAGGGTGAAGGAAACAGACATGAGGTCAGTGATAGAGGATACAAGTGATGACATCAGGAAGGAATAATAACATTAAGGAGGCAACAAAAACCTAAAAAGGGTTAGGGTTACCTATCTACCGTGATGGTTTGAATTTAATTACTGTATTTTATAAGTGCACGAGAGCCACCCGTTTCGGATGTTGTTAACCCGTGGAATGGCTGTTATTAGTGGTTATCAGCCCCTTTGAATAGCTTCAGGCGGTCCGTCTTGTGCCTCCTGGGAGGCTCAGTAGGTTATTGAGTAGGTTATTGGTATGGCTGATAGAACTTTTTTTTTTTTTTAGGTTTTTTTTAAAAAAAACTTTATTTACAATTTACGTACTAGTTTGAGTAGGACATCAAGAATTTACTACAAATAAAAGCCAGATGTATCAGTCATAAGACTTTAATTCGATATTTAAAAATAATTCAGTAAAGTGTAAAACCAGAGGGTTTTTGTTGTTAGCTTGATTTAAAAGCTTTATTTACAATTTACCTACTATTTTTGAGTATGATATCAATGATTTACCCCAAATAAATTTAAGAAGAACGAAGATGGATTTTCTCTTGTGATTGCATGCCAAACGGTTCTGTAAACGTCGCAATATTTTTGATTGAAAAATAAAAATAAGGATGGATCCCACAAAAATCCAAGAAGAAGAAGAAGCTGACGTCAGAAAAGGTCAGCTATGTCAGGAGCAAGCTCAGAGGGGCACGGACATTTCCGGTAGCCACGTATGATTGCGGTAGCTTGAAGACAGAAAAGTTTGGAACTGAACTTTTGATGATAAATGCGACTTAATTTAGAACATGGCAACGATGGATTTAGAAAGAAGTGACTGGAATAGTGTGGACTGTAGTGACGAGGAAGGGATGGGTGGTCAAAATGAAGAAAAAAAGTGGGGAAAGGTGGAGAAGGGTGGTAAGAAGCAGAGAGCCACTGAAAGAAAGAGAAAAAAGAGAAGTGAGGAAGACACTGATAGTGAAGGCATTGAGGAAAGAGCAGAAGAATCAAAAAATCCAACTATGTATACAGTAAGATTTGATGAAGGAGAAGGGTTTAAGAGGATTGATCCACTTAAGTTAACAAAAGCACTTAAAGCGCATGTTGGAGAAATTAAACATGCTAAAATATTGAGAGACGGAAATCTTCTGATTGGATGTAATTCGGAAGTTCAAGTGGAAAAGGCAAAGAAACTTGGGTGGTTGTGTAAAGTCAAAGTTAGAACAGTTGTTAGAGTCGGTGAAAATAAAATAATGAAAGAAAAGGAATTATCACAGAAGTGCCTTCAAGTGTAAATATGAAAGATTTAGTTTGGAATTTAAAAAAATTAAATCTTGAAGTAAAAGGAGCACAAAGACTGATAAAGGGTCCAGAAAAAGTTGAAACAGAAACTGTGTTGGTGGAGTTTGAAACAAAAGAAGTGCCAAAGGAGGTTTTCTTTGGTTTGATAAGATTTAGTGTCAGGGAATTTGTGCCTAAACCAGTAAAATATTTCAACTGTCAGGAATTTGGCCATGTTGCAAAAATGTGTAAAGGAAAAAGAGCATCCAGCTCCATCACCTCCTCTGCCTCACCTCTCCCTCCACCCCAGCTCCAAAAACCGACTCAACACTGTTCTTTCCTGAACCTTCATTCTGTCTGTCTACCTCCACCTCTCCTTTCACTCCCTTATCTCCACACTACGGTGGCCCTGAGGTGCAAACCACTTCAGCATTAACATAGCACAATTACAAAAACACAACATTAACTTAACACAACATTAACAAAGCACAATTCCAAAAACACAACATTAACTTAACAGAACATTAACAAAGCACAATTACAAAAACACAACAACATTAACATAGCACAATTACAAAAACACAACAACATTAACGAAATGCAACAACATTAACAAAACGGAAAGGGTATGTCCCAGTTGGAGACCTGAGAGATCGCTAATTGGACGACAGTGCTTTGAACCGGAAGTTATTGCTTGAGCGGTTCGGCCCGTTGTTACAGCATCTGCCATATTGAAAGTGCCTTATCTACCAGCAAGCTAATACAAGTAAATGACCGAACTTCGTAAAGTGCCGTTCTGCAAAGTATTTCAAGTAAATGAATGCCACTGACACAATCTCTCACACATTATTATAGATAGGAATGAAGAAAAAAAACAACAAAGGACAACGTTTCAAACTTTTTGATGTGATTATTTAATTGTTTTGGGGCACAATAATTACATTTGATACAGCTTATTCTGATAAATTGTTTTTATTAATGAACACACACACACACACACCTTTACAGTGGTGTATTCATGAACATATTAACACAATTCCATAATTCAATGTGCATTTGCTATTTCAAGATATGAAAAAGTAACTTAATTTAAATTTTTAGGCATTTTATTGTAAAGACAAACTTTGATAATAGTTGTTAAACTTTAGCTACATATTTTTACTTTAAAAAATATTTATTATAGTGTAATATGTCAACTATGCTATAGACAGCAGTGTGAACTAAATCTAACAGACTAAATCATTTTTAATTTCTTTACATAAACTCATAATATCCTAATACTTCAAATTGAGATATTTCACTTAAAATACACAAAAAATTAAAGAAAAAAAGTGTGCAGTACATTATAAATTTATTTGTATTATACTGGCACACAGAGCACAGGCAGGGGTTTAGTCTGCTGGTCAAGCTGGGATCAGTTCGGTGAACGGGCCTTCTGAGACATCTGGCTAGCCACAGGTTAAAGCAAATGATAAAAATGATCTAACAATAGAAGTGTAATAGAAACTACTGTACATCCCTGATTCATTCACATTCAGAAAAAATATATATATCTTCACCATATGTGGCATTTACTTATCATCTAAACACAGACATTGTGGAGATGAGCTGCGAAACAGAAGTCTGAAGAAAAACAGCTCCAGCTCTGATCTTTATGGACCTGTCCTGATGAAATCCCCCGGTCTCCACGCTGCTCTCTGGATTAATGTACTTTCAGTCCACTTCAGGTTCACTGTTATATCAAACAAATGATTTTAATCTACATAAATTATAAGAAACATCTTACAGACAACTGACGTACCTTAAAGTAACCATGTTTGACCAGACAAACAGCGACTTGTCTAACGAACTTCTAGGTAACCATGGCAACAATAAACAAACGGCAAAAGCGCCCATTAGCTACATGTTTTTCATTGCCCCTACCTCTTTAGAAAAACTACACAGTATTAAAAAAGTTAGTTAAGCTAAGAAAATAGTCAGAGTAGTTAACTGGGCCAATTTAGTTACAAAGGAAATATTTCTTGGCTGTTTAGAAGTTTGTTTAACCATGGAAATGCACAGTACTGGCCACAAAGTCAAGAAATTCTGCTAGTAAATTTACATTATTATTATCTTTAATTCTTACCTGTGAAAGATAAAGGCAGTGGGTCTACTTTGTACTGTAAAACCGTTTAAACTAGTCTATGCATCACGTTTTCTCCTCTGCCACTTTCAAGATGGCGGTGATGTAAGTAGGACTCAGCGTATATGTATTCATGCCTATTGTCCACTCAGCGATTTCTCAGGTGTCCAACTGGGACATACAAGCAACCACTGCTCGCGCCCTGAGCTCGGCCACCATGCTTCAAACTTATCAAGCTACGTGCTTGTCCGAGCTAGGAGTGCAGATACCTCCTGATAGCCATCTGATTCCCCTCTTAAATGAGATCAGAATCTCTGCGGATTATATTCTTCGCACATCCCGCTGTGCGGCGCTCTCACTGGGGAGGGATAGGTAAAATGTTTCTCAAGATACGAGAGAAAATGTTCGGAATGTTTGTGTAACTGTTCCACATGTTTCAATAAAGAGTGCAATTCCTTTGCCAAAAAATCAAAATCAAAACACTCTGTGCCATAACGTGCACAACAGTCAAACGGAGCTGCTCCTCTCTGTTCCAGCAGAGGGCAGCACCTCCTTGCCAACAGTGCGTCAGGTCAACTGTCTGGCTGCAACCGTACCTCTTTGGCACGCATGCGCACTTTCCCATGGATGGAAAGGACCGTTGCTACGGGTTATCGGTTGCAGTTCCGGATAAGGCCGCCCCGGTTCCCAATCAGTTATAAACATAGGCACCGAAGCAGCGAAAGTTCTGAGAGACGAAATAAACACGTTGTTGGCAAAAGGAGCAGTGCGTGTGGTTCCCACTTTGGAAGCAAACTGAGGATGATACAGCCGCTATTTTGTTGTTCCAAAGAAGGGAGGTGGGCTACGTCCCATCCTGGATTTAAGAGTGTTAAATAAGCACCTTAGCAAGTACAGATTCAAAATGTTGACGCTGAGACAACTTTTGAACGCTGTTGGCCCAGGCGATTGGTTTGCAACAATCAATCTGACCGATGCTTACTTTCACGTAGCAATACACCCAGAACACAGGCATTTTCTGAGGTTTGCTTTAAACGGAATAGCCTACGAGTACCTTGTCTTACCCTTCGGTCTGTTGCTCGCCCCTTGCACATTTACGAAAATTGTGGAGGCAGTGCTAGCCCCTCTCAGAGAAAAGGGAATTCGCATTCTAGTTTATCTGGATGACTGGGCTTTAATAGCTAGATCCAAAGAGCAGGCGGCAAAACAGCTGCCGCAGGTGCTGTCCCCTAGGATTCTCGGCAAACTTTCAGAAAAGTTCACTGAACCCGAGCCAGCAGTTCTCATTCCTGGGGCTGGAAATATGCTCCCTGTCAGCTCGAGCTCGTCTCTCAGAGCACCGTATGACCGCGTTTCTTCGGTGCCTCGCTCAGTTTCAGTTGGGGTGCAAACTGCACTTCCAGACTGGGAATGATGGCCTCCATGGTGTCACTCGGACTGTTAAAAATGCGTCTGATGCAGCGGTGGACGCTCTCACCGGTGGTGCATGTCACGGCACCTGCACAGAAGGCTGACGATAACTGCTGTACCGTGGGTCTCCAATCGTCAGGGTGTCCGTTCGCAAAGTGTTGTCCACAGATGCTTCTCTGAAGGGGTGGGGGGCAATATGCGATGGCGTAGGGGTGAGGGGGGTCTGGACATGAACCCAATCCAAGCTCCACATAAACTACCTGAAGTTGCGAGCGGTCCTGCTAGCTCTGAGGCATTTTTGCAGGGTTATGATGAACCAGCATGTTCTGATAAGGACAGACAACACCACTGTGGTGTCGTACATAAACAGACAAGGGGGCATTCATTCACGTTCCTTGCTGAAATTGCCTCAAACTGTTGTAGTGGTTCAGCATTCATTTTCTGTCTCTTCAAAGCAACTCATATTCCTGGGTACTTCTTTGATATTAACAGGCCAGATCTGCAATAATCCTGGACATTAAAACTTTGGATAATATAAGAGGCAGGAATATATATATATATATATATATATATATATATATATTTGTATGTATACATAGAGAATTTAGAAAGACCAAAAAACCTGACAGTCATGTTTTTGGACTGTGGGAGGAAGCCGGAGAACCCAGAGAGAACCCACCTTGCACAGGGAGAACATGCAAACTCCGTGCAGAAAAACCCCGGGCCAGGAATTGAACCCAGAACCTTCTTGCTGCAAGGCAATAGCTCTACCAACTGTGCCACTGTGCATTTAACGTACATTTTTGTTATACTAACCTCAAATTCTGAAACAACAATAATGCTTGTCTTGGCCTTGTTTGTGAACCTTTGGACAAGTACACAGTATTTGTTTTAAGTTTAACTAACTGCCCTGAAAGCATAACCCAAGCCTTTTGAAATTTGACACAAGTGAGCAGAGGGAAAAGACACGACTGGAGATGGAGATTAACAAAGATAGAGGCAAAGCTTATCCACTTTGTTGCTATCTTTGTACATTTTTTTCATACTCCTCTACAGACATTTTGTCAAAACAGCTAGTGATATGTGTAGCCACTCTTTTTTGTGTGTTTGAGACTCTTAAGTCAACATTGCTCTGCGGCCTTGCTGTAGCCTGTCTGGCCTGAGCAAGCAGCATAGATTGCTTTGATTCCCCCTCGCTTCTAGAAAGACTTGCAGTATAACAGTTGTCTGTCCTGCAGAATACCTGTGGCAGTAATCATAGCAGAGCAGACCCATTCCAATTTAGTCAATATTACAAATAAATCACACATTTGTAAAGCAGAATGATGCTATCATCAATACTCACCACAACGCTCAATACTCCATACTCACTCACAACTCAACCACAACCACCGTGTGGGGCAGTGGGGCTGAGTGAGACGGTCATATACCAGAATGAGTCCTGAGTGACATGGTTATAGTATTATTTCATATTTTTGTGTTAATGACTTTCACTGTAACTATTAGGAAAACCCAACTACCGACTTAAGGAGTCAAGCACTAAAGCAAAATTCTCACAGACACAGAAAACCTTGATAGACAGTTTATAAGCAACAAAAACTTGTTTTGGGTTTAGTTACACTTTAAGTATTAGTTTTTCCATTTCTGTGGCCACTCTAAAGTAGTTAAATATTAAAAATATTTAACTACTAATAATATAATATCAACCTCTGACCTAATTTGAGAAAATGTGTAAATCCATGTAAAGAAGAGTAAAGTTTAGAAGGTTTATAAAATATGAGTCACCATACTAGTTTTCATTTTTCAGTATACACTGACTTTAATTCTTATTTTGTTTTTATAATTTTTTTTTTCTTTTCTTCTCATTAAGGTTGCCAGAAATGTAGCAGACAAAAGGTGTTCCTGTTTGACTCAATCACTGGGCATAGGACTAATGCGGTAAGACTTGAAGTGTTACTAATGTACCCTCTCAAAGTTTATCTCCACCCCAGTCAAACATGCCAAGATACACTGAGAGACATTGCCTGTGTGGAGATGAATAGATGGGGGGAGGGGTGATAAGTGGGACTGTGGTATGCAAAAATGAGCACAGTTGTTTACTTATAAACCTTGTGGTTACATTTACTGACATTCCAGACTCCTTTTCTTTCTTTCTATTTGTCTATTGTTTTCTAAGGACAAAGAAGGGCATTACAATAGGAATCAGTAGTACTTATACCACATAAGTCACAACATCTCTGGTATTGCAGAGCGAAACAAATTCACACAAAAAAGTCAGTATTTGCACAGAAACATAGAAGCATAGAGATAGAACTCCAAATAACGAAATTAGGCCTTTTATCATAAAAGAAATGCTGATTTGGGAGTTATTTCGTCTTTCTAAAGGAAACCCATGACCACTTATCATCCTTCAATAACATGTAAAAACCGCTTCCACACTTAAGTATTTTAGAAACAATTTATGGATATGTTGTGTGATGATTGCTTTAATTAATGCATTTCTCTTGTTTTATGTGGTGTCTAGGGCAAAGAGGAAGTAAAAATTCATTGGTTGCCCTGCTCTGCTTGGTGAGAAGTGTTTCTTTGCACTTATTAGAAATATTATTTTGCTATTTCAGGGGGAAGTATAATGGAAAATCAACTTTTGGAGCTGTATATCATGTTATAATGTCATCAAGCTTTCTGTGGCCTTTTGCCACAAAAGCTTTTCCTTGGCTTTTCAGTCTCTAGCTGAGATAGTGCCCTACAAAGCATACATCCCACATGCAACCCCTCAAAGCTAGTGGCAACAACAATTAGCAAACACCTGGTGGAACAGCCCCTCTGCTGAGCTCATGTGAGGGATCTTCTCAGTCCAACTCTACTAAGAATGGCTGTAAACTGCTTGGAGGAGTGATGTTGTGATGACATCCTGAAGGCAGAGTGTCAGAAGAGCAGGCGCTTCTTAAAGAAACAATGACCCATTTTCAAAGGGGTTTATTTGTATCTCCAATAGCCATTGCCTTAAACATGGCTATTCTTCCTGGGATCCATAATTTAAAGTGTGCAAATGGCAAAGTGACATTTCTTTTAAGTCATTTTTGATAGAATACCTATCAAACATGTTGCCTTCATTTTTTATAATAACTGAAGGTAACAGACTTACTTTATTATATTATGAAAAGGCACTATGGTCCTATAAATTATTTAATACTGTGCCTTTTATAATTCATACAAGCTGGAAATGAAATCTGAAACGGTCACTTTCTTTGTGTTTTATGTTTTTTAGACTTTTCTAAAAAACTAAAGCACTATGAGAGATTTTTCTTGTTTGTGTAATGTTAAAAAATGACTGTGCAGTCAGTTTGTCATTGGATACTTAATGATAATTCAAGATAATATTGTATCTTTGGGACACAACAAGATGTATGTACTAGCTGTTAATTGGGGGGGATTTAGGCAGGGAAAAGTCTTTGGCTACACAACCTCTCTTTTAGAAAGAGAAAATTGTCAACTTTACTGCACAAAAAATCCACCACTTGATTTTATTGTTGTTGATCTTTTCTAGCGGGAAAATCTGGGATGACACCTGGGAACCTGCAAGTGAATTCACACATGTTGCTGTCCCCCAAGAGCTTCTTCCTTCAGACAGCAAACAAGTCCTTCCATGATGTTGCTCTTTCTTTTTTTGTGTTACAAAGTTGTAATTTCCATTTTTCTATAACTGCAGTTTGACTATATTTAAAAGTTTTCTGTGTAATATTGTTTTCGGCTTATTTTGGGCTGTTTATTGACACGTCTTTGTCATGTTCTGTAAAAGACTGAGTGATGCTGGTTGAGTCACTGCATGAACAAGTTATTTTGCCTGTATTGAGGCTTCAAATTTTGAACAGGATTGTTTGTACATTTTGGCTTGTAATAGTTGACCTAATGTCTTAAATACTTTAAACATTTGTTTTTGAGTGTTTTGAAGGTTGATGTGGATGTACAAAGTATAGTCTATTAAAATAGAAAAAAATGTATAAATATAACTTAATTTAAATATAACTAATTGGAAGTTGTTTCATGCCAAGAAGCATGAAAATTTCAACAATTCAACATCACCTTTTTTTGTCATGTATTTTGTCAATCGAGATTGTATTTGTGAAATGCTACAATAAAATTGCTTTCAAATGCAGTACAATTACTTTTTAACACAGCAAATTTAAGTGAAGTTACTGATGAAGAACATGATAAAATACATTTTAATGTCCAGATCAACTGACTATACTACACTCAATATTCAGCCTTATTAGCATTGGAACAGCATAGAAATGCTGAGATGCAGTAGTTCTGGTGGTTTGAAGCTGGAACCAAGTGTAAATTTTGAGTTTTATAGGTTTTGAATTATAGCGACCAAAAAAGCGTTTTCTCAGCGAGAGAAGTGAAAAAGTGACAATATGTGAATTTTCAGCACTACAGTCAATATTCAGCCTAATTAGCTATGGAACAGCATAGAAATGCTGAGATGCAGTAGTTCTGGTGGTTTGAAGCTGGAACCAAGTGTAAATTTTGAGTTTTATAGGTTTTGAATTATAGCGACCAAAAAAGCGTTTTCTCAGCGAGAGAAGTGAAAAAGTGACAATATGTGAATTTTCAGCACTACACTCAATATTCAGCCTTATTAGCTTTGGAACAGCATAGAAATGCTGAGATGCAGTAGTTCTGGTGGTTTGAAGCTGGAACCAAGTGTACATTTTGAGTTTCATGCGTTTTGACTGTTAGAGACCAAAATGCGTTTTCTCAGTGAGAGAAGTGAAAAAGTGACAATATGTGAATTTTCAGCACTACACTCAGTATTCAGCCTTATTAGTTGTGGAACAGCATAGAAATGCTGAGATGCAGTAGTTCTGGGGGTTTGAAGCTGGTACCAAGTCTAAATTTTGAGTTTCATGCGTTTTGAATGTTAGAGACCAAAAAAGCGTTTTCTCAGCGAGAGAAGTGAAAAAGTGACAATATGTGAATTTTCAGCACTACACTCAATATTCAGCCGTATTAGCTTTGGAACAGCATAGAAATGCTGAGATGCAGTAGTTCTGGTGGTTTGAAGCTGGAACCAAGTGTTAATTTGGAGTTTTATAGGTTTTGAAATATAGCGACCAAAAAAGCGTATTCTCAGCGAGAGAAGTGAAAAAGTGACAAGATGTGAATTTTCAGCACTACACTCAATATTCAGCCTTATTAGCTTTGGAACAGCATAGAAATGCTGAGATGCAGTAGTTCTGGTGGTTTGACGCTGGAACCAGGTCTAAATTTTGAGTTTCATGGGTTTTGACTGTTAGAGACCAAAAAAGCGTTTTCTCAGCGAGAGAAGTGAAAAAGTGACAATATGTGAATTTTCAGCACTACACTCAGTATTCAGCCTTATTAGTTGTGGAACAGCATAGAAATGCTGAGATGCAGTAGTTCTGGTGGTTTGAAGCTTTAACCAGGTCTAAATTTTGAGTTTCATGAGTTTTGACTGTTAGAGACCAAAAAAGCGTTTTCTCAGCGAGAGAAGTGGAAAAGTGACAAGATGTGAATTTTCAGCACTACACTCAGTATTCAGCCTTATTAGCTTTGGAACAGCATAGAAATGCTGAGATGCAGTAGTTCTGGTGGTTTGACGCTGGAACCAGGTCTAAATTTTGAGTTTCATGGGTTTTGACTGTTAGAGACCAAAAAAGCGTTTTCTCAGCGAGAGAAGTGA